>NC_056524.1:135110452-135220329 GCF_019175285.1 Sceloporus undulatus | reverse complement strand
AAAAAAAAATTGGGGGGAAAAACACATCATGGCTCAACTTCTCACTGACAACATTTTAGCTTGACCCATATGAGAAGTTAGTTATTCTTTAAATTTAATTCTTCAAAATGAATACAAATTGTTATCAGTAATACTTCACTAACATATATCTTCTCGTTTGTATGTAAACTGATTTATATTGTAATTTAATAGTTACATTCACTTCAAAATTAAATATTTTTCTGGAGTACATTGTGTTCTGTGATTTGCTATTGTTCTTGTCTCTCTTATAGGTTGATGAAAAGGCTCTCAAACACATAACAGAAATGGGTTTCAGCAAAGAAGCAGCAAGGCAGGCATTAATGGATAATAGCAACAACCTTGAAGCTTCATTAAATTTTCTTCTGAACAGCAATAAGCAAATGACTGTTCAAGGACCACCCATTAGAGGTACAACTTGCAAAACTATGTTACAGAAGCGTTTGCATTAGGACAAATTACCTTGAACTACAGCTAACCTGTTGATTTCCCCTGAAAACGGGTGACAGAATCATCACCTGAAATCCCTTTTTGATTAACACTGCTCTTTGTGGGTCAGAACATGTGCTCCCTGGCATAATTTTATGTTTTTGGGCAGAAGGAGATTAAAAGATAGAGAAGGAAGGGTGATGAGGAATCAAAACAAAAGTATTAATATTAGAAGCCCCTTGCAAGCAGTCCGTTTACACATATGTCAAGAGTGAAGATGAGGTAGATGATGAGAAATAAAAATGGGTGACCTAAAGAGAGAAAGGAGACCACTGGGGGAGTGAGAATGTGTATCCTATTAGGTTATCCCAGTAGACTGTGGACCTCAGTAGATAAAAAGGCCTAGTTTGGAGCTGGAGTGGTACTAGGAGGGTAGGGGCCACGTTAGTCACCCTGGAAGACCCTTCACAATGTTTTGCTTTCTCTAGGAGAAATGGGAATATTTTAGAATGTTTTGGGTGGCCCTTGACCATTTTAGACCACCAAGAGGTCTTTTTTTGGCAACAGAAGATGAGGGGAGGGGGTCATTTCCTGGTTTTTAGAGTGGCTATTTTTTTTATCTCTGGGGATGTGTCCTGAGGCCACCCTAATGACCCTTGGGTTTTTGTGTGGCCTCCAAACCAGCAGGGTATAGAGTTTGTGGTTCTTTTAGGGCAAAGCTGTGGCTCTGTAACATACCTTACAAACTGAAGGTCCTTTGTTCAATCCCAAACCCTAAGGTTAAGGAAAATCCTGCATAAAACCTTAGTGAACTTCTGCCTGTCAGTTGACAGCACTAAGCTAGATGAACCATGTGCGAGACTTGGGATTGCTCTGACCAAAAATCCACAACAACTTAATGTAAAACAAAAAGTTTATTGTAAAGAATAAGGTAGAAGCACTTTGGACCACGTCTTTGCTGAATCTGGAGAACTCCAGATAGAGACAGCACTTTAAAATCCCCCCAGCCCCCTCCCCTTTGGTTGCTTTTTCCAAAGGCACTTTCTTCTGTTCAGCTTTGATGTAAAATTCCTCCCTTTGTGCTGAAGGGGGGAAGAAGGGGGGGGAGTAACCATTTGGTTCCTAGTTCCTTTGACTAGGAGAGATCTAAGGATGTATGCATTTAGGGTATCTGTTACCCATCCAGCCCTCATAAAACTGCCTGTCTGCGATAAGTGACCATTTGGCCCATTCCCCATGGTGGCAGTCCTCCTTCCCAAAAATGCCTATCTATCTATATCACTACTCCCTCTCTATATATGCTTATCTATCTCTATCCCTATTTGTGTGTGAGAGCCTATTCACTGGCCCCCATTCTGCAGTCTGTCTATCTATCCATCCATCCATCCATCCATCCATCCATCCATCCATCTATCTATCTATCTCCATCAATCTATCTATCTCTACAAGGTCTGTCTGTCTATCTATCTATCTATCTATCTATCTATCTATCTATCTATCTATCTCTACAAACCTCATGGCAGAATACACCCTGAATGATTGCCTGAAGGTGGATTCTGACACCATGCTTGAACTCAGTATAAGACATCTTTTTGATGCTGCTCCTGTACTGGAGTACAAAACATGCAAAGTGATCTGTAGGACTGGTGGTGAAGCCCCTGATAGTGAATGAATTGATAACCTTATGTGAACATTTATTGTGAACTCCTACTTCATTTTCATAGTGGGGAAGTATCAAACTCAGATAAGTGACCTCATGCTGGAGGCCATATTCACTCTGTTTTTTGGAGTTTTTTAATCATGTAAATTGAAAAGAAGGTAGGCTGGCTACTCTGGTAAACTAAGAATTCTGTTGTAAGATACTATGTATATGGGCTATATAATTCACTTAGCATTTTTCATGGACATAAGCTAAAGAGCTTATTTTAATAGTCACAGAGCCAACGTTATTGCTGTAGTCACTATTGAATTAAGGTAATTCTTTCTTACAGGAGGTAACTTATATATTTATTTCACTTAATGTTATATTGAATAATGCTATAGGGGTTTTTCATATGACATGAGATCTAATGATATTTTTAGGCACTTAATGAACTCCTTAATAACCATCTACATGATAAGAAAAATATTAAGGAATTGTGATATGTCTAATATATTTTGAATTGTTCTACATGTTGGTTTAGTTTATTCACACATATCCAAATAAGATGTGTGATTCCTTTCCAGGGAAAGGAAAAGGCAGAGGCCGAATACGGCCTGAAGATGAAGAGGAATTGGGAAATGGCAGGCCATCTGCTCCAAGCACATTGTTTGATTTCCTGGAGTCTAAAATGGGTACTCTTGCAGTAGAAGGTATGTTGAAAGTCTTATGCATCTTCCACTGTTATCTTGCATGGATGGGATGTGGTGAATTGATTAATCCAGTGTTAAAACTGCTGTCCTGACTGTTTTTCACTATTGACTTAATAATAGGGAATCTAATGATTTATTTTTTAAACATTTAGTATATCATCATGGAAATGTAATACAATGTGCCCATGCCATACTTGGGCTTGCCATATGCTAAAGAAGTAACCAGTGGGGTGCCACAGGGGTCTGTCCTGGGCCCAGTGCTATTCAACATCTTTATTAATGACTTGGATGACAGTTTTGGGGAAATACTGTAGTTATCAAATTTGTAGATAACACCAAATTAGGAGGAGTAGGTAATACCCCAGAGGACAGGATCAACATTCAAAAAGACCTGAATAGACTAAAAAGCTGTGCCAAATCTAACAAAATAAAATTCAACACAGAGAAATGTAAGGTACTGCACTTAGGGTAGAAAAATGAAATGCACAGATATAGGCTGGACTCAAGAAATTTGAAAAAAAGACAAAATCATCTTAATTTCTAAGAGCTATTGGAAGTATAGATATGCCCACAGTTGGCCCTCCACATTTGCAGATTCAACTTTTTCAGATTTGATTATTTGCAGATTTCAATTAATATTTTATTTATTTATTTATGGTATTTATACCCTGCCTTCAGCCCTAAAAGCTATCAGAGCAGCTTACAATTATTATTTTTAATTAATTTAATATGCCCTTTCTAGGAATTTCTAGCTTCTCCAGCACAACTCTGCAGGAAACTGACCATAGAGTTGCATCGGAGGACCTAGAGATTATGAGAAAAAACATTTCTCTAGGCATTTGTAGCTCCTCCAGTGTAATTCTGCTGGATGTTGATCATAGAGTTGTGCTGGAGGAGGTACAGTAGATGTTCATAGAGAAAACAGTGTAGGTTTTCCAACATGATTCTGTAGTCAACTTCTGGCAGAAGTTGACCCCAGGTGTAAAAGAACTGTGGTTTTTTGTTTTTGTTTTTTAAATTGTGGGTTTTCCACATTCATGGACCCTGACCCCAGCAAATGTGGAGGGACTGCTGTAATCACTTAAAGATATCAGCAAAATTGCCAGTTGGCAGATGATCCAAATGGAGTATTAACCTGGATAGACAAAGCCTCAGATTTGTACCAATTTATACCAATTAATGCAATAAAGAAAAATCCCAAAAGCTAGAATTTAACCAACTCCGTTAAAGAACATTTTGGTTTAGAAATAAATAATAAAAGATTAATCCCCAGGCTCTAGAAGCTGCTTTTCTTCCTTGGCTGAAATTTGGAAAAAAAAATAAATCTATTTAATACCTGTTCTTCTCGTTTTGTAGCATCTAGTCTGTAGACTTGACATGATGCTCCACAACTTCTCAGTACAGTTATGGAACCATCTGGGGCTTCAGCTGGCAGAACAGTTAGGCTTTTCCACTGACTGAGCACAAAAAAGTATTTTATATCTGTATTTTTGAATATTTTAGCTCCTTCACCTCCCGTTTTACAAAAAAGCAGGAAATTCTGCAAACATTGTTAATCTAAGGACAGGAGGTTTGTTGTTGTTGTGTGCTTTCAAGTCATTTCTGATTCATGGTGACCTTAAGGTCAGCCAGTGGGTGTCATAGCCAAGCAGAATATCGAACCCTTGTCTCCAGAGTCATAGCCCAGCACACAAACCACTATGCTATGCTAGTGTATTGTCTAATTTAAAAAAACATGGCAAAACTCTAGTCTGTAGGGGTTTTCTACAAAATAGCATAATAAATAAATAAAATAAATAATAATAAAAGTTTTATTTTTATACCACCCTTCTTACTATCAGGGCGGTGCACAACATTATACAGTACATCAATACAATATAACAATTACAAATACAATAAAAAATTACATTAAAAAAATTAGATTAAAAGCAATTCTGGCAGCTACCCACTGCTGTCGGGGGGGGGGAGAGGCTACATGGAGCTGTATCTCGGAATGCTAATTTGAACACGCAGGTCTTTAGTCCTTCTGAACTGGCCAGGGAGGTGCCGAGCTGAGCTCTATGGGCAGCGAGTCCAGAGGGTCGGGGCCGAGATGGTGAAGTCCTCCTAGATGTGGAGGCTAATCTTGCCCTGGGACCCTCAATAGCTGCTGCCAGCAGTTCTGAGTGTGCGGGGCGATGGGAGAGGCGGTCCTCTAGGTATCCTGGGCCCAAGCCATTTAGGGCTTTATAGGTCATAACCAACACCTTGTATTGCGCCCGGAAGCGAATAGGCAGCCAGTGCAGATCTTTAAGCACTGATGTTATATGACTGGCCCTGGGTATGCCAGTGACCAGTCTGGCTGCCATATTCTGTACCAATTGTAGCTTCCAGGTTTGGTACAAGGGTTGCCCCATGTAGAGCGCATTGCAGAAGTCCAATCGAGAGGTTACCAGAGCATGTACTACCGTTTCAAGGTCCCTCTGGCCCAGGTAGGGACGCAGCTGGCGAATCAGCTGAAGCTGATAGCAGGTGCTCCTGACCGTCGCATCCACCTGAGATGTAAGGTGGAGCGACGAGTCAAGGAGCACCCCCAGACTGCGTACCGAGTCCTTCACGGGAAGCGTGATCTCGTTCAGGACAGGTGGAACCACCTCCATCCCCGGGCCAGGAGAACCTATCATGAGCACCTCCGTTTTCTCTGGATTCAGACTGAGTCGGTTTTCCCTCATCCAGCCCATTACCGACTCCAGACAGGCCACGAGAGGAGAGACGCCATCCCCAGTCACTGCAACAGTCGGAGACATAGAGAAAACTATTTGGGTGTCATCAGCGTACTGATAACCCCACGCCCCATGTCTCCGGATGATCTCTCCCAGCGGTTTCATGTAAATGTTGAAAAGCATGGGAGACAGAATGGCTCCTTGAGGGACCCCAGATGTAAGGGCCCTCTTATCGGAGCACACGTCTCCTAGCTGCACCATCTGGAACCTCCCAGAGAGGTAGGATCGGAACCACTGGAGCGCAGTGCCCCCGATTCCCACCTCTGCCAGGCGCTCCAGAAGGATACCATGGTCTCTATGGTATTGAAAGCCGCTGAGATGTCCAAGAGCACCAGCAGGGACACGCTTCCCCTGTCGATGCCCAGACGGAGATCATCGACCAAGGCGACCATGGCTGTCTCAACCCCGTAACCCGCCCGAAAGCCAGTTTGAAATGGGTCCAGATAATCCGTTTCATCCAAGATCGATTGAAGCTGGATTGCAACCGCCCTCTCAATCACCTTCCCCAAAAATGGCAGTAGCGAGACTGGCCGATAATTATTATGCATCAGGGGGTCGAGGGAGGGCTTTTTTAACAGCGGTTTTACAATGGCCAATTTTAAGCTGGATGGAAATTGCCCATCCCTCAGAGATGTATTTATAATCCGGTGTAACAATGAAGTTACCACCGGTCCCCCCTGAGCCGCTAGCCATGAGGGACAGGGATCGAGAGAGCAGGTTGTCTTCCGAACGCTTCTAAGGATCTTGTCCACATCATCGGTACTAACCGACTCAAACTGATCCAGCTTAATAGAGTCCACGGAGGCTCTGGATACCTCTACCCTAGGTTCTGCCTTAATGCCGGCGTTAAGACCTTCGCTTATCCGAGAGGTTTTATCCGCGAAGAAGTTGTTAAATTGGTCACAGCAGGCCTTAGAAGGTTCAAGGATCTGGTTTGGGGCAGGAGGGAGCTGAGTTAGCTCCCGGACTACCCTGAACAACTCTGCTGGACACGACTCCGCGGACGCGACATGAGCACCATAGAACGAGTTCTTAGCTGCTCGTATCGCCTCTCCGTAGTCCTCCAAAAGGCGGTCTAGGAGCGCCTTGTCGGCTAAGCATAGGTGTTTCCGCTAGCGATGCTCTAGCCGTCACAGAACCCGCTTCCTCGCCCGGAGATCTTCCGTATACCAGGGCTTACGTTTGGCAGCAGGCTTGAGAGGGCGCTTGGGAGTGATACTGTGTATAGCCCTAGAAAGACCAGTATCCCAGATACCAGTCAGGGCATCAACAGAGTTGCCGTCATCTCCAACCATGTGCCCCTCTAAGGCTTCCTGGAACCTTCTGGGTTCCATCAGCCTTTGAGGGTGGACCATTCTAATAGGTCCACCACCCCGGGGGGGGGGGTCTGGGTAGAAGCCTTGATTTTTGCCTCCACGAGGAAATGATCCGTCCATGACGGGGAAATATTAGTTATTTCCGCCCACGGATTTTCCGCATCCGTACAAAAGACCAAATCCAGTGTATTACCCGCAAAGTGCGTTGGACTCGAGACCAACTGGGACAGGCCCATGGCTGCCCATGGCTGCCATGGTATCCATGAATTCCCGAGCCGCACCAGATGGAACATAGTTGGCCGCGAAGGGGATGTTGAAATCACCCAGGACAAGTAGCCTGGGTGTTTCCAGCATCAGCTCCGCAACCAACTGTGTCAGCTTGTTAAGGGAGTCCGTTAGCTTAACACTACTAGAAGCTGATCAACAGGCCCTTTTACTATATTAAACAAGTAGACAAGAACCCCTCCCCACTTCTCCTTGTATTATTCTTTCTCCCATAAGCCATTAGCTGAAACTCTCAAAAGGCAAACACTTTTTGCTGGACAGTTGTAACAAAACCTAATTTGACATTTTGGAGCAAGACATGCTGTTCTGTCATGCAGCTAGACGTCTCCTCAGCTATTATGGTAAAAGTTGGGGAAAATGGTCTGGAAAATGCTTCATTCGTTGACTTAATTGCAAGACAGGGAAGCTTTTGTCTTCTGCTAGGTAGTTTTAAGATGACAAGCATTTCCCTTTTAAGCTGTCAGTCAATCATTTTATCCACTTAGGCTCCTGTAAATCTGTGACCTTGAAACAGCGATGCCAAACTAACCTCTTTCCCTTTAAAGGAAGCCACAGAAATTCATTGGGTTGGAAACATTGGCCCATGATGGTTAATAAAATCAATGTTTATTTAATGGATGGCAGCTTTCAGGGTTGAAAATTACTGTCAAATACAAATAGTCTGATGTGACAGAATAGCAGAGTTGCACCAGCCACTAACCCCTCCTCCCTCAAGGTGGACTCAAAATAAAATAGTTCAAATAAAGGTTTTTGTCATCTTTCACTCTGAATTAGTAAAGTATGTTAGGGAGATCA
Organism: Sceloporus undulatus; assembly: GCF_019175285.1. Taxonomy (NCBI): domain Eukaryota; kingdom Metazoa; phylum Chordata; class Lepidosauria; order Squamata; family Phrynosomatidae; genus Sceloporus; species Sceloporus undulatus. Next base: position 135,212,372 of record NC_056524.1, on the reverse strand, counting down.
GCCAAATTAAATAGTTGCTCAGAGACAGAGAGCATTTCATATTGTGTTCAGTGGAATTGCAGGTAAAAATGTCAAGAGAAGGAAGAGTGGCTCAGGGATGTTCAAGCTGTACAATGCTATAAGGGTGAAACCATGCCAGGTAACCACACTTCAGTAAGAATGAATATTGGGAGAAGAAATCTGACTAATAATTTTCGTGTATGAATCTTAGCATTTGGCTGCCAACTTTTCTGTATACATCATAGAAGGAAAATGTATTTGAAGAACAGCAGAGATGGAGCTACCTGGCCTCCAGAACCTTGGTACAATTTATAAAGTGGAGTGTTAGGGATGAAAGTTCCATACATTTATTTTTTTTCCTTTTTTGCTAGAAAACATCATTTAATCTAGTATTGAATCTTGAATTTTAAATAGCTTTGTTAGTACATTGGAAGCCTTTGTCTAGTGGCAGGATAAAAATATTTTTAATAAATAAAATAAATACATATTTAGAGCCTTAATATAAAGTTATAATGTTATCTCTACACCAGTTGAATGACCTGATTTGTTTCCAGAAATCTCAAATGTTTTAAACTGTGCTTATGAAACATTTTATTCAAATTAGTTTATCTACTAATAAGTGGTGTTATTTTTTCCTATTTCTTTCTTAGAACCAAAGCTACAGACATCATTGCATCAGCAGGGACAACACAGAGTATTAAATGCTGAGCAAAATGGCATAAAAATATATAACCATCAAAGGCATATTCCTCGAAATGAAAACAGGCAGCCAAGGAATGAGAAACCACCACGTTTTCAGAGGGACAGTCAGAATTCAAGGCATGTCATGGAGGGAAGTGGATTATTGAGAGCCAGAGCTTCTGAAAGACAAAACTCTTTGGGCCCTGATCAATGGACTGAAGAGAGAAGCAAGTGTGATAGACTTTATCCTCGAAAAGATCTTGCATATCCAGCACCTGTTCACCCTGGTGACTTTCATTTCAAGAGGAGGGACAACGCTATACAAAACAGACAGGGAAAAGTTATGTCGTTTATGGAGAATTCTGCTAGTCAAGATCCAGCTGATAACAATAACCAGAAGCAGGGAAATAGGGAAACCCAGATACACCATCCTGAAAACTTATATGACAGGAAAACACCAATGCTAGCAAATGAAACTTTCACCAGTTTAAAAAATGAGCAGCATTTTGGTATGAACATAGATTACCAAAATTCTGCTAGAACTGATCGTTTTAGTTCTGTACCAAATGGTGATTTGGAACATTTTCAGAAAGGAAGGAGAGTTGGACCTATTAAAATGCCTGCACCCAATGCAACAACACCTTTCGATGTTAAAATGTGTTATGATATTGGGCCCAAAAAAAGATCTGGGCCTATCAAACCAGATAAAATCTTGGAACCATCTAATTCAGGAGAGTATGGGAAAAACTGGCAACCAGGAGATGAATGTTTTGCTCTTTACTGGGAAGACAACAAGGTATGTGCATCACACCAGAAACAACTCTTAACTTTCTTAAGAGGATAAACTGTGACAGGAGATAGTGAAAAGGGGACATTGGTTAATTTTTGTGACCTAAATTTGTAAAGTTTCCTATCCTACTTTGAAACAGAAATAATTATCTGATGATGCTATGTATGAAAATTAGCAACTTCTTGTCATATTTACATTACTGGGTACTTTTCTTTTTTTTAAAAAAAAATCAATGAATTTTTAATAGTCTTAAAAATCAGTGGATTTTGGTTTGGTGATAGTTGCAAATCAGAGAATGAGACTCTTACTAAGTGATATTACTTTGAATTTTTAGCTGTCAGAAGTGATCTTAAAAGATGGAGATGCAGCCATGTCTGCTAACTCTGTACTTAATGCAGTAAAAAACATGATGCTTGAATTGATAAATTGGCATAGTTTTCTCCAATCCACAGCCTCACTCTTGTTTCTCATTCAAATAACAACGAGTAGACTGCCCTGTACACTGGTTCTGGGGGGACAGCCCTCCAAAGTGGAGCAAGAAAACAATTTACTTTCCCTTGCTTCTGCTACAGATTTCTTGAGTTTTATTATCTCAGTTTATGTTTCCAGTCCAAAGTGCTACTACCCCTTGGATTACTTTCTGCCCCCAGAGCCTTTACAAAATGTATAACCTCAGTTACAACCTCTCTTGGTCATTGGGGTGTCCTTTCTGTCTGTATCTCCAGCATTGGCTAGAATAAAGTTTGGTATGCAGCTCACCATTCATTGTCTTCAAGATGAGAAAGATTCCTAGGCAGCCAAAAAGAAAATACTCTTTTAGCATCCAAGAGAATAATTCATTTGGAGGCTTTAATAGATACTTGAGAGGGACAAAGTTCTGGTTTCTGGGGTGAATACAGAAAGGAGTCATATAAACAGTGTTGTTCCACTATAGGAAAGCTGTAGACCTGGTATTTTTGGCTCACCTCCTGGTTCATGTCTGCAAGTAGAGTTCCCTGGCGTTGTTTCTGGTTTTATTCTTCCTGTGGTACCCATTTCCCCATCCAAGAGTGGATGACAAGTAGCTTGTAAGGGTCACTTTGGTTTCAAATGTTGCCTGGTAGATAAAGTTTAGTCATTTTTGCAGGATGGTTCCTCTCATATTTTTCCAGAATTCTGGTGACAGGTTTGGGGAAGGGCAACCTATGAGCAACAAAAAGTACCTGGCTCACATTGGAAGCCCAGTACAACGTTAGAGCGTGTTGCTCTTTGCCACACCTTTATTGATCATACAATTGAGATCTTTACATAAACATGGCACTGAAAGTTCATGAGCACAGGTAGCATACAGTGCTCTTATTCCTTTTACAAGACGTTTGTGCTTGTGCTGTCTTGGGCAAGGAGATACATTCAGTCTTATCAGCCCAGCATGTACAAGGAGATGGATTTTATCAGCAAGGTGACCCTGATGGGGAAATACGTGGATACACTGGTATTCCAGAAGTTTTCTAGTAAACCTATTTGCTCACAGAGAAAATGCAGGACTCAACAGGTTATTCATGAGGTTTCTCTTTTGGTCAGACACAGATCAGAAATGCCATGGTTCCCAGTGTTCCTCTATGCCACTTTCCTCAATTTCTTAGGAGGAAAATTAACCAGAAAAAAGCTTTGGTGGTCTTCATGGCAGCTCAGTGGCCAGAAGCCATATTTCCTCATGGTTTCTGTGGCTCACACATATAGGTGTGTTTTGCACCTCGATAAAGCTGGTCAGAACCTTGTAGAGCAGGGGTTCTCAACCTTTTGTGTTCCAGATGTTTCAGACTTCAACTCCCAAAATTCCTGAACATTTATCTTATTGGCTGGGACTTGTGGGAGCTGAAGTCCAAACCATCTGGAAGAGCAAAGTTTGAAAATCACTGTTCTAGAATGAGCTATAACATTTTGGTGGGTACTCTGCCCTCCATGTGCCTATGCTGAGCAGGCACCAGCTGTTTTGCTTCAGTCCCAGAAGCAGAACCTACAGCTTTGTGCCCTGGTATTAGTGTTTTCTCTTTCTCATGGCTGTGTTTTTGTTGTAATTATTTTTTTCCTCCTTCTCTTTGCCACTGTTGCCATCTCTTCATTGCCATCTCTTCATTGTCTCCTTTCTTTTCTCTCTTTATTACCTTGTTAAATGTGTATTGTCACTCACTTGGGAGCAAATGGTTTTGAGACCGTACTTTCAAAGGTGTGCAGATTATGATGGTAAAATCCCAGTCTCTGATGGTCACTTCTGTTCCTCATTTTGCTTGAGAGAAACCCACGTTTGGGAAGTGTGCACACTGCCAGAAATTTATGAGACAGGCACTTCAGAACTGAGCAACACACCTAAGGTTGTTGGTCTATTGTGGGCTTCAGCAGTGTCTGGACAGCTATGTCCCAAACACTCTAGCACCTTAGAGATCTGCTTAGTACCAACAGCTCTCTTAACTGGGTTTGACTTCTGTTCAGAAGTACCTTTCACCCAGGATTGATCAGTCTCTATTGATAAGAAGCCTTGTGTTGATTATGAAAAGGATTTTAAAACAGAAGTAGAAGAGGGACACGGAGGAAACGGTTGATCCACAGAGGGGTGTAGCTGTGTTGATCCCAATACAAACCATACCTACTGAGAAGGGGCGAGAAGCCTCATGGATGCCCAGATAATTCTGCCTTTATCAGTTGTATGAACTTTTATATCCTTATACAGCGCCCTTCCCTTAGCTGGGAGATCCGTTCCACACACACCCCTCCTGCATGTAAAGTAAATACTGCATATGCTGGAGTCGCATTGAAAAAAATGGGGCTTGTGATCGTGGTGCGTGCACCATGGGCACACACGCCATTATCTCTTCCGGCATGCGGCTTTCAGCGTAAGCTGAAAGCTGTGTAGAAAGGCTGAAACTATCTTCTTTCAGAGCAGGCTGATGATCTTCCTTTTGATGCTCAAGAACATCTCCCACTGCAGATGATGATTTACAGTATATAGCATCCTACTTGGATGTGAAATTATGGATGCCACAGGCTGTAGACAATGTGGCCCCATTGTTTGTGTTGTTTCACTCTCTTTCCAACACTCATGGTCCTGATCATGGTCACAAAGATCCATATTAGTGAGTTCGTGTTTCAGCTGATGGGTAGACAGCAACAGTTTCTGAAAGCTCGACTCTTTTCTTACAGACTACAAAGCATACTATGGACTCACATGCTATCGTTCCCATCACCCACCATGGCACTCCTCTCAGGAGGTATCATTCTTTCCACTGCTTCCCTTTGATCCATTGATCACCCAAGACATTATAGCTGGAAAACACCCAAGTGTCTTGAGTCCACCTGTTGTTCTCTACAGATAGAGCTGCTATATCCGTGTTGGCGAATGCATGGCATGCGTGCCTGATTGGGCACGCGAAGCCTTCTCTGCAGGCATGCCTCCGCACCTTGGAGGAAGGTGGAGCATGTGCACCTGGCTCACCAGGGCCAGCGCTAGGGAGGGCTTCGGAGGGCAGTTCCGGGAGTGCTATCCTGAGCCAGAAGAATGGCTGAGGCACTGGAGGCCTATGGTGCCAACCAGCTACAGCCTGAGGAGCAGCAGGAGCTGGCTGAGAGCTTCGCCCTTAGCCTCTTGTTGCAAGGAGCTGCCTCCGTGCCAGAGGAACAACAACAAAGGGAACACGAGGGAAGCAGAGGGAAAAGGTAAATAAAAGCAGGGGGGTTGAACTTTTGCGTGTTTGTGCTTTTGTTTGTGTGTGTCTGTGAGAGAGAGAGAGAGTGGGGTTTCCAGGCAAACTCCAGGGCTAGAGGAGCAGTGGCGGCAGTGGAGGAAGGGGTAAGAGTAAGAGGAGGAGGAGGAAGGCAGAGAAAGAAATGAGGCAGACACTTGGGTATAAGAGGAGAAAGGAAGGGAGGAAGAACGAAAAAGAAAGAAGAGGAGGGAGGCGGAAGAGCAGCAGCAGCGGGGCAAGTAACAGGTGGAGAAAAAGGAGGAGGAAGGAAGGAAGGGAACGGCCAGGATGAGAGGAGGAGGACAAGGAAGCCTCCTGCCACAGTGCTTGTTGTTGTTGTTGTTGTTGTTGTTGTTGTTGTTGTTGTTGTTGTGTGCTTCCAAGTCATTTCCAACTTACAATGATCTTGAGGTGAAACTATCATGGAGCTTTTCTGGCAGAATTTGTTCAGAGGGGATTTTTTGCCATTGCTTTCCCCTGAGGCTGAGAGAGTGTGACATACCCGGGAAAGGAGTTGGGGAGGCATGGTTGCACCCTTCCCAAGCCCTTTCCTCAGGTGGATGGATTGCTGCCTTCCCCAGGTACCCATCCATTTGAGAAAGGAGTTTGTGAGCATGGACCTACCCTTCCCAGATAGATGGGTGCCCGCACACATGTGTGTTTGTGTGTCGGTATAAATGTGTGGTGTGTGCATGTGTGTATATTTATATATATATATATATGGGGATATATGTGTTTGTGTACACACACACACGCACACACACACACACGTATGTGGGCGGCAGACTCTGCCTCACCAATTCAAGGGGAGCTATAAAGGGTTGTTATCATTATGTAGTTGTGTGCCTTCAAGTTCTTTCCAACCTATGTGGCAACCCTATATTGGGGTTTTCTTGGCCATTTTCTTTAGAGATTTTCCCTTGCAATCATTTGAGGCTGAGAGAGTGTGACTCAACCAAGGTCACCCAGTGGATTTCCATGGTAGAGCTGGGATTTAAACCCTAGTATCCTAGGATCCTAGTCCAGCACTCAAATCATAGCACCACACTGTTGCTGTTGTGTACTTTCAAGTCATTTCTGATTTATTGCGACCACAAGGGGATCCTATTGTGGGGTTTTCTTACCAGGTTTCTTCAGAAGAGGGTTGACATGGTCATCCAGAGTGTGACCCAGTGAGTTTCCATGACCAAGCTGGGATGGGAACCCTGGTCTCCAAAGTCATCTAATGCTCAAACCATTGTGCTGGCACATTTTTATCATCATTATTCTACATTGTAGAAATAATCCAGGTTGACACCACTTTTAAATTCTGTATTTCCATCCTATGGAGTCCTGGGGTTTGTAGTTTTACTTCAGCCCTCTCTGCAAAAGAGTGCTGGTGCCTCACAGAACTGCCAATTCCAGGATCCTGTAGGATGGAGCCATGGCAGTTAAAGTGGTCAATATCTACATTATTTCTACAGTGTGGATGCAGCCTCAATTAGAGCCACTGAATCAATGGAATCCTACATGTTCATTCACTGTTCAGCAATTGATTGAATGTGTCTTCCTTAGTTGAGAACAACCAACAAGAATTTATTTATTTGTATTTTATTTATTTTGTTTGGTTTATATGTGGCTTTTCTGTCCAGGAGGCTGTTCAAAAGGTTCTTCATTCTGAGCAGGATTGTGGTTGTTTCTGATTTATTGTGACCCTCTCATAGGGTTTTCTTGCCAAGGTTTCTTCAGAGGTTTTTTTCTTCTCTTTGCCATGGCCTTCCTCTGAGGCTGAAAAAGTGTGACTTGTTCCTATTTTGGGGTGGGTTCCAAGTCTTTCCCAACTTAGGGCGACTCTTACATTTCTTCAAAGGTTTACGATTGCCTTCCTCTGAGGCTGAAAGAGTGTGTCTTGTGTGTGTGGTGCCTTCAAATTGTTTCCAACTTATGGCGACCCTAAGGGTTCTGTCATGAGGCTTTCTTGCCAAGTTTTATCAGAAGGGGACTGATATTGCTAGCCTGAGGCTGAGAGAGTGTTTCCAGGTTTTTACCTGGAAGGCGGAAGTTTGGCCAATGGCGCCACCCAGTGAGGGAATGCACTCAGTCTCGAAAAGGTTCACCATCACTGTGCTATGTTATCAGAGCTGGGAAGCTAAGTGGCAGCCATGGCAATTTCTGCAACGTCTTGAGCACTCACCTATTCTGGCAGCTGAATCTGCTCTTTGTTCTCAGGGCAAGACCAATCTCAGGAGTCTCAGAACCAATATTTGTGCATATTTTGAGATTTTGGCATCTCTTTTCCAACTGCCTCCATCCCAGTGTAATAAGACATGCTCCACGCCAGCTAGCAGGGAAAACAGGAACCTAGATTCCATAGGGAGACACTTCTGTTGCTCAGCTGCTCTTTCTGCATTGCTAATTAACAGGCAAGCATGGAGGATATCAGCAGTTGCTGTGGGAAAAGATGTCTCTTATTAACGTCCTAAAGATCTTTGTAAGATAGCTTTAGTGTTCCAGAAAGAAACTCATCATATGGCCTCACAGCAGATTAAGATAGCATGGTACTTGGCAGATTGTGAAAGCAACCAGATATTACAACACTAGTTGATGGCCTGGTTCATTCAACTTTGTCACATGAAGCTTTGATTGACACTACTTACCATCCTTTGACTAATGGAATGCTTTAAAGCAGTTTATCCACAATGGATAGGCTAGCTTTTCAGATGTCTTTGAAAGACAACCTTCTGTTTCTTATTTCATTTAGGGAAAACAGGCTTCTTATTTGTGTTTTATGGTTTAGTTGACAGCCATTTCCACAAGCTTACCTGCTTTGTATGGATGCTCCTAGTTTATGTGCCCTGAGGTTAAGTCTTTTCTGAGGTTTACAAAAGTTGGCATCTCCCATATCTTCCTCTGTACCACAGTGAGGCTTCCTGGTGTTTACTGTGCTCATGGGTAAACTTCATTTGCCTATGACACTATACAACCTCAGATTATTGATTTGTGAAGGTAGCCATCCTGGCAGCAGACATGTCAGATGGATGAATGATTACACTTATCTTTTGCCGAATCATATTCTTCTTGCCTAAGGTTTTGACATAATCCCATATGTATCTTTTTTAATCTAGGTTCACCTTTGGATACAAAGCTGCACTCCTTGTTGTATAGAAATAGTGTATTATGTTGAACATGTGAAATCTTTTTGAACCTCACCAATGTTATTCCTGTATAAAATTCTGCGTCACAACCAGTTATTTTACACTCTTTCTGCCCCAACCTGATGCATTCCTTAGAGAAGGGTTATCACAAACTGAGCATTGTAAGGATTCTTTAAATCTACATTGAGAGAATGGGATCCTTCAGATCTTCTAAAACTCTTTTCACGTCTTTTTTTAAACTGCCTTTGATTGGAAGTTTCTTCTTTTACCAGCTTGTTGTCCTGTATTTCCACTGCTTACAATGTCCTTGCTTTGTCTAATCCAGTTTGAGTCATGGCTCACTTGGCTTCCTCAGCTCTGGCATCAGTTCCTTTTTCCACCAATGCTGGATGAGATCTGCTGGTTAAACTTTTGATTTAATATCTCCACAGTTATTTAATATTACGTGCTTGTCATATTTGGTGCTTCATTACCAGCCACTGGAAAGGGGATGCTACAGGAGACAGTTTCCTCTTAGATATGTTCTGCCACCACTACTTCCTGAATTAAATCTTGGTTTGATGCTGCATGTCCCATGTCTGAATGACTCCAGTGCTGCAGAGGGAGAATGGTGCATTGGATGCTCATCTTGGAGGTTCATAGTTAGCTGCCAAGATGACCTTTGCAGTGGCCAGGAACAGCGCCCCCGCCGCCCTATACACATTTTGATTTTTGTGCCACTTCTTCAGCCATTCTCCTATTTTCTTATCTGTCTTATCTCAGTGCTAATATTTCTCTGCTTGGCTATGCGAAAACCAGCTAGGGATACCTATAGTTAAAAGGTTATTTTTCAGGTAATTTGATCTTGGCCTTTCTGAGTGGCAGAAGCAAGTCCTTGCTCTTCTGCAGGCAAATCAGACTTTCATGGTAAATGTCCAGTGCGTCATTCTCATGTCGTCATTGCCAGGACGATGATGATACCTCCTTGTTTGCCCATCCATTCCCTCAAAAGCTACTCCAGTGGGGGAATATGGGCAGATTTTTGATGGGGATGGTAAGTGCATTAGCAATAGCAAGTAGATTTCTATACTGCTTATCAGTACACTTAAGCACTCCCTAAGCAGTTTACAATGTGTGCAAGCTAATTGCCCCCCAACAAACTGGGTACTCATTTTAGTGACTTATGGAAGGATGCAAGCCTGAGTGGACCTTGAAGCCCTGTCTGGGATCAAACTCATAACCTTGTGGCTGTCAATGGCTACAGTGCTGGCATTTAACCACTGTGCCACCAGTGCTCCTATGCAGAGGCAAGAAAGGGAGGAGTAAGTGTCATGAGAGGGAATTTACAAACACGCACCTGTGGCCTCATTAGTGTATTTTTCAATATGATTCCCACTTTCTTACAGTTTACATATAGATTGATACCTTCAAACTTAAATATGTGCGCCTCAGTTTTAAAAATCTGTGTTTTCCCCCCACAGTTTTATCGGGCAGAAATTGAAGCTCTTCATTCCTCTGGGACAACTGCAGTTGTTAAATTCTGTGATTACGGAAATTATGAAGAGGTGTTACTAAGCAACATCAGGCCCATTCAAGCTGATACCTGGGTACGTGATAATAAATTGTATACAAAGAGATAAAGTACATAGTTCTTACGAACAATGAAGCCATAAACAGATGACTGGTACTCGTGCAGAGGGTTTTCAAGTAAAAGCCTGAAGAAGAGAATTCTAGAACTGATTAGGGCCTTCTTCATTACATATCCATAACAATGCCTTAAAGAAGTATATGGTCTTATACTCATGTAATAAAATATGTAAATTGTTGGGGCAATATATTCTTGAGTCACTAGCAAACTAATATTTATTATGAAAAATTGATTATACAGTTTTTAAATTTACATTGTCACATTAAGACTTCTGATCAATGGCTTCTGTATGTTTATCTTTTTGTTCAGGAAATGATAAATGCATAAAAATTAAATTCCAAAGCGTTTTTAATCTCTGTATGTATAGCTAAAATGAGAATTGTTTCTATCATTGTTTTAAATGTGCTCCTTCTTTTGACAAATGTTACATTGCATACATATATTAAATAGTACAATATCATAAAGACTTTAAGTACTTCATAAAACATGCCATTCCAAAAGGTCTTATACACAGAGTTCATTAAGAAGTACAAAGAATTATCTAGCTAAAAGAAGGTATAAAAAGTGTTGTGTGTATGCAAGAATCTTCTCTTAAACTTAGGCCCTGCTCAGACTGGCCATTAAGGCCGGCCTGGGGCAGAGTCAGGGCGTCACATCCACATGACACATGCCCCGACTCCGCCCCCAGGGCACCATGATGCCGCATGCCGTTCCACACGGTGCATGGCGTTGTGGTGTTCCTCTGGTGCTGTGTCCATACGCTGTTTCCAGGATGGAAAAAGGAGCCTTTTTTTGTGGCTCCTTTTTACACCCTTTAAAGGCCAGATCAGGGCTGTGGCATGCAGGTACGGCAGCCTCGATCTGGCTGAAACAGGGGCAGCTCCATGACACCCCTTTGGGGCTGTCTGAACAGCTCCTAATGAGTTGTATTCAGTGAAGAACAGAAACTTTGTATCACCTACCCCAAAGCGCAAAAGGAGGCAGGGAGGAATGCCTTCATACAAGTAATTTGGCATCATTGCCTTTAACTCAATTTTAGGAACCCTGTGTAATTTGTTGTCTTCACTATGATGACAATTCACAATCACCATTGTTAATGGTTAACAGAAAAGTGAATGGTCAAACAGGCTTTCACGTTTTTTTTAATTTTGAAGTGCTGCTTTTTGCTCCTCTTGCATGAATTTTTGACACTCAAGTAGACATTTTAAAAATCAGTTTAATGTATTCATACCTTTAATGACTTGTTAGAGCAATAAGTAGCAATTACCAGAACCCTTGCTACATGTTTTCATGCTATTGATAAGCCTTCAATTTTTATTCTCAGAGCTTCAAATACTCTGACAGAGGATTTTGACTTACAGCGATTTCTTGTTTCTGCTTTCTCTTAATTTGTTTCTGTAATTTGAAAGGAGATGCATACATTGGGTGCTTAGAATTACTTCTTCCTTTTCCCTCCTGTGTTCTTTTCATGTTGGCCTCCAGACTGTCTCCAGCCCAATGTGGAATGTGTTAGATATTGCCACAGTTCCTGCTACAGTGTCCCTTGCCCCTACTTATATCCCAGAAATATAATGTCTGGATGGGAGAGCTCCAAGTAACACTGATGTAGATATGAAGGCCTTGAATGCTGCAGCACATGATCTCTTCAGCATCTAGGGATGGGACTTTATGTGGCTTGTAGTATAGCTTTTAGCCTGTAGTGCAGGCTTCAGGATAGGGCAGGAGAGGTCCTAGGACACACTGTGGCAGATTTTAAAGCCTTCAAGACTCTTGTGGGTAACAGTGGTGTTACAGCTATTGCCATGGCCTAAGGATACATCATGGTGCTGACCAAGAGTTTGATTAGTTTTTCAGAAGTCCAGAAATAATTGAAGAAATTCTGTAATGAGATTTCTAATAGAGGAAGTGAGGTGATTAGGGAATCATCCATCCATTAGTGGACTAATGCACTAACATTTTGTTTTGTTACACAAGTTGGGAAGATTGAGGGCTTGACCAACCATTTATGTGACATGTTATTCTAAGGGATATCATGTGCCTTGTATATTTTTTGTTGCTGTGGCTGCAGGCATATCAGTTCCATCAACTATGTTTCATCCTGATACTGAGAACATACATAGTCTGTAGAATCATGAGGAAATATTGCAGATAGGACAAAGCTACCAACTGTATCAGTAAGCCATAGATGAAAATATGGAGATAGAAGAGAATGGCAGAAAATCAGCAGTCTCTTTCAAAATGAGCATAGGCAGATTGTTGAGAGACAGGCAAGTACTCTATGATGTGAGAAGTTGCCAGTTTACTCACAGTGATCAGGAGGTTACCAGTCATGTGCTTTCTTGAAGGAAGAATGCTACTACTGTTGATGCCTTTTCCTTTAATTACATTAATGCAGATGACGTACATACTACATGTGCAGATGCACATAGTACATATGTTTCAACTGAGGATAAATGATATCTTGAACTAATGTACAATGTACACTTAGGGTTTTCTGGGCTTGAATAGTGGGAGTGTGGGGAAGATGCTTAGGTATGTATCCTGTTCTTTCCATGCTGTGACCAGTCATGTTAAGCATTTCCTTTTACTGAATTTTGATACTGCATCCGGTGGTGTACTTTGAAGTGTCATTTTCCTCTTTTGCTTGGCTGCTTTACAATTTAATAGTTTCTGTTTTCTCAGTATCACCCTCCCCCAAAATAATGTGAAGTTATACAGGTTAAATCTTGGTATGGTCCTAACTCAACATTCTTCACCACAATCCTTGTGTCATGATAGGCAATGTAATATCCATTGACTAATACCAAAACACCTTGCAAGGGATACAGGAAGGTAGCATCCCTGTAGTAAATATGTTTCAATTATATCTAAAGCTAATGAAAGGGCTACATGAATTCTGTGTTTTTCATAAAGCAATAAATTTTTCAGTGAATACTTATTATGTAGACATGCAGATATTTCAGTACAAAATATAGACAACAAAGAAGCTTGCACTTTCCATTGTTCAAGGATTGTTTGAAAGTTCCATTTGGCAGTAGATATGTACCCTTATATATGTAATACACTGTTTTGCTAAATGTAGCAGTGATGACAGAATAAAGATATTTGTTTGCAACAAATCAGCCCCAAATTAAATGCCATCACAAGACATTTTTTTTCTTTTGCAACATTTAAGATAAGATTGAAAAGCATGTATTGTTCAGAGCCTTCAGACTAAATTAAGTCTGTGTTGTAGAAATGTAAAATAAACTCAAAAAAACCTTAAATCTAAAGTGTTATGTTTTTCTCCGTTTCCAGGAATATTGTTACTGCAAATGACTGTACAATTTTCGGTATTTAATTTCATTGTCAATATAGTTTTCTTCATACACGTGTGTGCTTCACAGTTATCTTTTTTAGCATTTAACTCTAGAGGTAAGACTTATCCCAATTGGTTACCATTTAGCTGTTCATCATTATTGTTAAAATTGCTGTAGCCCTTCTAGTTCCTCTGAAGTACTCAGTGAAGTTCTTCCAAGAGAAGGTCCTTTAGCAGTGGGTGCCATCTTAACAATTGTGTGCCTTTTTCATCAGCTACTGATTTTAAATACTCCACTTTCACAGAATAGGTCTGAAGAAAGAGGAACAACAAAATTATTGTGTATGTAATTACCACATGTTGATTACCAGGTTATGTGGTGGATCTAATATATGTTGAAACACACTGTCTCCCTGTAAACTCAAATTGGGTACCACTGTATTATCAAATAAGTAGTGAAGTGTTCTAAAGACATATACTGTTGAGGATAGCACACATTTCTTGAAGATGGGGATTGTGCATGCTTATGTGTCATCCCCAGCTAGCCAGCTGACACATGATACCATCTGATAGCAGAGGCAGGAATGAGATGCCCTTTATGTCTAAGAAATCTCAATCAGGATTTCTCTTTCTCACTCATATTTGCACCCAAACATCTCTGTCTTTTTAAAAATATATATCCTTATTGAGAATAAAAAACACAAAAAACATAAAAGACACATATTTAAAAAAAACATTAAAAATATGTATACGGCACACACACCAGTATATACAAATATACATGTACTTGTTCTGACACTGACTTAAATTTTCCTTCTAAATCTTCTCGAGTTTTCATACCTTCCAATTCCCACTTAACCCACATGTTCTGTTTCTTTAACCTTCTGTACTTCTCCGCTTTCTTCCATCTCCTTCTCCATCACACATATCTGTCTTCCTTCATAATAATTTTTACTCTGCTTTCATGTAACCTCAATTTTTTACTTGCTCATACCTTCATACAAATCTACTAGACCATCCATCACTGTCTTATAATACATTTTACAAAATTTTGTCTTCTCCCACCGCTCCATTCCTAAAATAAAGTTATTATAATAAGGTTCTGCAATGTGGAAGAGAGGTTGAAAAATCAGAATTGATATGGTCTCAAATGAATAGCAGGAGTTCTTGGTCAAGGTAGATATCTATTTTAAATAAGAACTTATGAAATTAGACTTTGGGTCAGATAGGGCAGAAAAAGTTAATATGTTGTGCCATTTCTTTTCTCCGTGTCTTTTACCCTATTGCCATGTCACTTAAAGACTGTATGATATCAGCACATCTTGTTCAAAGTGTGTGTTATGCTTATCTTTTATGAATGTCTTAATGGTGAGGAGGTGAAAAGCCAGATATCAGCTGTAGTTCCTTACACAGAGTTCTGCTAGAGATAATTATCAACATATGTTTATCCTGTAGAGTTTAGACATCTATCCATCTGGTCTTTCTAATATATTGTTCAAGTGCTGCTTTCATCAGCCCTAGCCAGTGGTGAGGGGTTAGGATAATATAGTCCAATTGGAGGGATATGTGTTCCCCATCCCTGGCCTATTGTGCAATTTTTAAATGGACATACTTGAGTCTTTGATACACTTTGACACACTTAGCATTTTTAGGTGTTAACCTGAAAAATGCATGCTGTGAAAGCAACAGTTTTTTATGTTGACAGATCACATATCAAGCAGGTACACTTGCTGGGAAGTTAATGATTGAGTATGGTTCCCTGTGAATGTGCACCTGGTGGCAAACTCTGCATGTACTTGCATATGAAATAGTCTGAATGCTAATAGAGCATTGTAAATAAGCCAGTTCAGTGGTAATGCAGGTTCAGTTTCCTTTATTTGGAATTCTAAAATCCAAAATATTCCACAATCCTAACTTTTTTGAGACCAAAATAATAGAGCAGCAGCAGATACTGGGAGGGATGAAGATGGTGTGGTCGTGTCTCTAGCCAAACTTTCCACAGATGGTGGCTGCACTGGTTGTTATTGCTGCTCCACCACATCCAGCCAAAGTGAGGTTTAGAGCAGAACATGACAGCAGCGGGTGCTGGTGATTGTCTCCAGCCTTAGCCCAGAAGAGAGCTCCATGCCAAAAAAAAACCCTTGTCCCCTATCCTTTCCCTGCTACTTCCACCACTACAGCCCAGATCTCATTGAGCCAGCTCCTGCAAGCACATCCACCCTTGGCTCCATATAGTTGGGAATCTCGAAAAATCAGAGTTTCTGATCACATATGGAAAGCATGCACAGAAGGTTTCCCTTCTCATTTGTTGATAGTGGATTACTTTTTTGAAGTTACCAATTAAATTATATAAAAATATTAGAGTAAAGCTGAAGAAGAAAGCAAAAACCATCATCATACTAAAATATGATCTGAATAATATCCCACAGAATTTATTGACAATGTAAAAAAAAGTTTTATTATTTATTATTATTATTATAATCAAGGAAGAATTCAGAAAGATACTTCTTGTTGTGTGCTTTCAAGTCATTTCCGACTTATAGCAACCCTGAAGTGAATCTATCATGAGGTTTTCTTGGCAAGATTAGTTCAGAGGAGGTTTGCCATTGTCTTCCCCTAAGGCTGACAACATGTGACTTGCCCAAGGTCATCCAGTGGCTTTCATGGCCGAACGGGAATTGAACCTGGTCTCCAGAGTTGTAGTCCAGCATGCAAACCACTATACCATGAAAGACACTTCTGTTGGTAAAAAAGAAAGAGAAGAAAAATGGATACCAGACGAATTGCTTCAGGTAGTAAAGGAAAGGAGAGAAGCAAAAGAAAAGGGAGATAGGAACAAAACCAAAATCATAAATGCAAAAGTACAATGATTTGTGCATGAGGATAAAGAGAACTGCTATAATGATCAATGAAGAAAAATAGAAAATAACAAAAAAGAATAACAAGAGATCTGTTCCACAAGATCTGGAAACTGAAAGGAAAGTTCACATGAAGGGTTATTTGCTCTCTGATAAGAAAAGGAACATACTACAAGATCAAGAAGAAATAAAAAGTTTGATGCAATGCACAGAAGAGTTATACAATGGGACCTCAGTATCCATGGGGATCCATTCTGGAACCCTCAGACAGGTACCAAAATCTGTGGATGCTCAAGTCCTATTGTTCCCAATGGTGGCATGACCATGTGGCCACGCCACCATTGGGGACAGCCTCCATTGTCCCCAGTGGTGATGCATGCATGCAGCTTCAGGTAAGCCCCTGTTGTCTCCGAACAATAGGGGCTTACCTGAAGTCCCACACCTCCTAGGTGTCTTCTGGGCAGGCAGGGGCACTGAGGTTACCTCTCTCCCACCAGGGATTCTGTTGGGTGGCCGCACACCCTCCCTCATGGGTCACTCTCACCTCTGGGGTACTGGGCAGAGAGCCAAGAAAGAGGCGAAGGGGGGATGAAGATGGTTCCGGCATCGGTGCCCTCTTGGGCGAGGCTGAACCTTGAGTTCAGTGCTGGCATAAAGAAAACAAAAATAATGACCATCGAGAATCTACATAAATTCAGCCTAGACAATGAGGATATCGAAATAGAGTTCCCATACCTTGGATCAAACATAGTTCATAATGGAGATTGCAGTCAAGAAATCAGAAGAGGATTAGGAATGGGAAGGGCAGCTAAGAAAGGATGAGATACAATCCTACAGAATAAAGATAAACAACTGAGCATTAAAATCAGAATCATCAAAGGCATTGTATTTCCTGAACAGAATTCAAAGATATAGCCATGTTAGTCTGTTGAATCAGTATGTAGAGAGCTCTTGTAGCATCTTTGAGACTAACTGAAAGAAAGAAATTGGCAGCATGATCTTTTGTAGACTTGAGTCTACTTCCTCAGATGCATCTGAAGAAGTAGACTGAAGTCTGCGTAAGCCTATGCTACCAATTTCTTTCTTTCAGTTAGTCCCAAAGATGCTACAAGATCTCACTACCATGTACAGAAGTGAGAGTGGGACAGTGGAGAAAGTGGACAGAAGGAGGATAAACTCATTTGAGATGTGGCCCTGGAGAAGAGTGCTGAGAATATCCTGGGCAGCCAAAAAGTCAAACACATGTGTCCTTGAACACATCAAGCCTGAACTCTCCCTGGCAGCCAAAATGATTAAATTGAGGCTGCCATACTTGGGCCACATCATGAGAAGGCATGACTCATTAGAAAACAGAATCATGCTAGAAAATGTTGATGGCAGCAGAAGAGAGGAAGACCACATGCCAGATGGTTAGACTCAATCAGGGAGGTCATAGACCTAAATCTGCAGGCTCTAAGCAGAGCAGTGGAGGATAGAGTAGCTTAGAGATGTCTCATCCACAGGGTCGCCATCAGTAGGCGTCTACCCAATGTCAGTTAACAAAAACAAACTAATTAAGCTTAAGGCCCAAGGCAGCTGTGTCATTTGAAAAGCAAAGTAAATGGAGGAGAGGGGATTCCCTCTCCTGCTGTTCTCCCCCTATTCATGCTTTACATAGGCATAGTATTCATGTTTAAAGCTGGCAGCTTGTCCTTATCAGGAGATGCTGGGTGGGGTGAAAATAAATATATTCCACAAATCCTAAAACGACCTAGAAGACTGTGATTAGAACCATGAACAGAAGTGTTGTTGTTGCAGCATAGGAATACCTTGAAATAACCTGTTGAATGTCCTACTACAACCAAGTATAAAGCGATAAACAATGTCCTTGTTATATTGTATTGTATTACCTTGTTTATACTCCATTTTACTGAATCTTGTAAAATCATCTTACAAGATAAAAAGAAATACAAGTAAAAATACATTAAACTGTATAAAATTAAAAGAATGGAGAACATCAATTAAAAAAAAAGAATAAAAGTAGTACAGCACACTAATAAAAGTCTTTTTTTTTTGTATAGCTGGTTCCAAAAGCCCACTTTCTGTAATCTGTGTAACTTGCATATAAAATTATTCTGTTTGGAAAATATATGAAATTTTAAAATACCAGTAATGCAAGTTAAGTAAAGAACAAAATGCTGCTTGATTACAAGGCAATTAAATATATTATAGTTTTTGTCTGTTAAGAATCTAGTAGAAAATGAAGTAATATTAAGATCAGAAGTTCTTTTTCCCATTGTCGAAAACCGTTTGAAAAAAATTCTCCAAACTTATCACACTATTAAGTATTATCAGAAAACATAGATACTGAATAGTAACACTATATATTTGTGTACAGTGGTCCCTCCACATTCGCTAGGGTTAGGGGCACAGGACCTTCATAAAAGTGAAAAGACCACAAATAACAAAAACACTATATATTTTTAACTGAGAGAACACCTCTTTAGAAATCTCTAGGTCCTCCAGTGCAACTCTGTGGTCAACATCTGCCAGACATTAGCCATATAATTGGTTATAACCTCTAAGTATTCTTTGCCTAAGAAAACCCTATAAAATGTGTGGGGCCACCATCCATCAACAGGCAACTTGAAGGCATGCACATCCACACCATTATATAGGATCCTCTCTCTGGAAAATCCCTGCAGAAACCCATGGGAGCAGGCAAAGTGAATTTTTCCTACCTGCAGTATACAGAATTATAATTACTAATTATGTAGATTGACCAAAACAGTTTGAAAATGGTTTTGAGAGAGTAAACCACAGCTATAAACTCATAAAAACAGGCCTTAAAAACCTCTTTTTTCAATGTTTCCCCAGTTTTTACAGTTGCAGATACAGTTGGCCATCCATTTTTGCAGGGGATCTGTTCCGCCCCCACCCTTTGAAAACGGAGACTTGCCTATATTCAAGCCCCATAGTGCTTGCATGGGACACGTCCTATTGAATATAATGGAGGTTGCCTCTCCGTGAATATTATAGGCTTCGGACCTCAAGTCCGTGAGAAAGGAGGGGCGACTGTACAGTGGACTCTTGTTATACGCTGGGGTTTGGTTCCAAGATCCCTGGTGGATAACAAAATCCGTGGATGCTCAAGTCCCTTTAAATATAATAACAAAATAGTGTCTCTTATAAAAAAATGAAAAATCAAGGTCAAACCGTGGATGCTTGAATCCATGTATAAAAAATCTGTATATGAGAAGGGCTGACTGTACTTACTCTTCCTCCCTCTCTTTCTCCCCACTACTACTTCTTAGTTTTCTGAGCCTTTACATTTCTAGAGGTGCCAGGTAGCAGCTGTTGGGGGAAGTAAATTGAGTGTATGATGTTATGATGGTCAGAGTAAGGAGAATTAATATATGATTACAAAGAGAGTAATTGGAACTCTTGGGAAACAATAAGATGCAGATTATATCTCCATTGAGCACAAGCAAATTGAACCCAGCCTGTTTCATTCTTCCTTCCTGCTCTGTTTTTTAAATATTGCTATTAGAAACATAAGGACACACAATGTATGTTATTAAATATGTCAAGATTTCATGCTACCTAGTGCTTATATTTCTGAACCAATTTTTAAAAAAATATTAATCTAGGCTACTGTGCATAAATAAAGGACCATTAATACAATATGTCATTATTTTCAGTGCTCTTTATCTCTGTTCCCATACTGCTAAGCCAGCGGTTAATCATTATTATATAGGCTGTTTTCCACTAATACATCAATAACATGTCTCCCAAAATTGTTACAAAAAGAGTTTATTTGTTTCAGGGGAAAGGTAACCCATTCTGAAAATTGTTTAATTTTGGAGTCTGTTGTGAGCAGAGGCTTCCAATTTTGTCAAATAATACTTGATTTTTTATGCTTTAGGCATTTGCTGTGAACAGCTTGAAGCAAAAAATTAGTCTACTGAGCAAAATAAGATGGTTAAGTCAATTGAATTCCTTCAAATATATACTCAGGTCCTCTCTAACAGTGATCTGATTCCTTCTCATTTTAGGAAAGATACTTCAGTAACTTCTCACTTTTCAAAGTGTAATTTTTTATCCTTGTTTTTGTTCATTCTTAAAGACACTGGGAAGGACAATGGAAATTTCCTAAACTTGAATAAATAGTTTTGAACAAGTGTCTTGCCAACTTGACATGCTGTGGCCATATAGACCTAGTATGTCTTTGATGGTCCATAGGAATGGCTTATGAAAACATACTGCCTTTACAAATGGCTGTGTATTTATGTGATGATACTAGAAAGAAACCTATACATGCACATGTGTGAGTAAAGTGGAGATTACTTGATATTATCTAATATTTGTCTTAGAAAAAAGGTGGGATAAAGTGAAATAAAAATAAATTACTGGGTATTTGGACAAACACATTTCTTCTGCTAGTCAAGAAAAGATCTTTCAAAGTGCATTGCTTAATAATGAACCCTAATCAACAATCACTAAAATTCTAACCCTCAAAACCCTTGCTCTCTTCTAAAAGTTGGATTTTTTTAGTGTTTTCTATTATCATTCTGTAGAATTATTTAAATATCTAAAGCTTCAGATATGTTGAAACTGTTAGAACTGCCGACCAGAATCTTACGCTTACTAAAACGTTGGCCTATAGCTCTCATAATTCAATAGGTGGCATATCTGACTGTGAGATTGTGTGAGTTTTCATCCAAGCCAATTGGAGAGCACCATGTTGAGAAAGATCGCATTAGAGTGATAGATATGTTAACAAAAGTGATGCTAGAAGAAAGGATCCTGTCTAAATGCTTGTAATAACCTCACTTAGGGATGTATTTGGAAATGCATTTGACACTGACGTAACAAGGTTTTCCAATTTGTCCTTATTGTAACCCTATAAACTAAAATACTTGTTTAGAATGTGTTCTGGACGTTCCACTGATGGAAAAACTGCCACTTCTATATAACCTGTTCTTGCTCTAATCCCACTTCTAAAGAAATAATGTTCTTAACATCCAGCTTAAAATCTTTTCAGTAGCTGCACTTAAAGGAATATTCCTAGATTATCCTTCTTTGTTGCCTTCTGCTGGATACTGGTTCTTAACTGTAACTCCTCAGTGTGGTGTAGTTTTTAGAGCTGTTTAGTTGAGTCTTGGCAGTACAAGATAGCCCTGTTTAAATACTTGAAGGGATGTCATACTGAGGAGGGAGCTGACTTGTTTTCTGCTGCTCCAGAGACTAGGGCCCGGAGCAATGGATGCAAGCTACAGGAAAAGAGATTCCACCTCAACATTAGGAAGAACTTCCTGACAGTAAGGGCTGTTCAGTAGTGGAAAACACTCCTTCCTCGGAGTGTAGTGGAGTCTCCCTCCTTGGAGGTCTTTAAGCAGAGGCTAGATGGCCATCTGTTGGGGATGCTTTGACTGAGAGTTCCTGCATGGCAGGGGGTTGGACTGGATGGCCCTTGCGGTCTCTTCCAACTCTATAATTCTATGATTCTATGAGGTGCTGAAGAGTTCTCAGCCCAGCCAAAAAGGGAATAGCCTAGAGCCATGAAACTCACACACTATTCCAAATATTCATCCCAAAATTTGTCACACTTGACACATCATTTCTCAAGCTTCTTTAACCCTTCCAAAAATTTTCTGATGTCTGGTCACTGAAATCCTGTTCTGCTGCTGCTGTCACCTCAGTCATTTGAAAATTTCCTTCTTTTTAAACTCTTTTTAAGGTTTGGAAATAGGAAATAGTCATATGGAGCAAGACCTAGTGAGTAGGGTGGATGGTCTGTGCACTCAACCCCAAATTCCTTAAAACATCCATTGTCCTGCCAGCCCTGTGAGCAGGTGCGTTGTCCTACAAAAAGAGAACACCTTTCTGCAGCATCTTTTACTTTTTTTCCCTTCAATTCCTCCTTTAACAGACAAAGAAAGCTAGAGTAGGATTCTGCCTTAACTATTTGGCCCTTCTGAAGATAGCCAGTCATCAAAATACCTTCCTTATCCCAAAAAGCTCTGACCATGACATTTTCTACTGACTTTTGAGTCTTGAATTTCTTCAGCCGTGGGGAACCCGAGTGCCACCACTGCAAAGACTGTTGTTAGGTCTCCGGATAATAGTGATGTAACCATGTTTTATCAACTGTGATGAGTTGTTCCAAAAAATTAACACTTGATTGCTCAAAATGCTGTAAAATCAACTTGGAGGTATTTACTGAATTTCATTTCATGTCATTATTCAAACATTGTGACACCCACATGGCTGACAGCTTCTGCATAGCCAACTGCTCATGAATTATAAACCCAGCGTGTTCCCAGAATATATCTAGTGTCTCAGCAATTGGTATAGCTGAGATTAACGGCTCTTCCAAAATCAGGTCATGAGTACACTCAACAATTTCAGGAGCTGACACTGTTGAAGGCCTCCTAGACCTTGCTGCTTCTTCGGTCTCAAAATCTTCACGCTGAAAGTTGGTAGACCACTTCTTCACAGTTGAGTATGATGGGCACTTGTCACTCAATGTTTGCATCATACACTTATGGATTTCCTTTGGTGTTTTCTTCTGCAAGAACAGGAATTTTATGATGATGACCCAGAGTTCAGCACTTGAAAATGCCATACTTTTAATTGCCATGATCAGTGATCTTTAAAAATTCAGAAATTAGAGCTATGATCCCACAAATTGGCAGTTTACAATACAAAGGAACACTTTCTCAAGATCAAGGGACAAAATTATACTCAGAGTTTGTGAAGTGGGTTTGACTGAGAACTTTTCAGCGCCCCCTCCTAGTGGTACAACCAGTTGCCACCTTTTCTCCTTGTTCTTGTGTGCCTTCCACCCATCCAGATGGAACAATCTAAAGGTAAAAAGGATAGCAGCATATCAGTGTTTCAGGGAATGTTTATTGAAAATCTGGATTACCTAATTTCCCAGACCCTGGCCATTGGAAAAAAAAAACAATCAGTTATATAATCACTCAAAGGGAGCCTGGTCCTCAGGAGTGAAAACAGGTTTGTTAAATTGTAAAATGTATTTATAAGTTCTTGGGGCCTGAAGGTCCTCTCTTTTTGCAACTCTTAGCGGCAATATCTTTTGCCAATGGTACTTTCAGAAAATACTGAATACTTAAAAAAAAAATAGCATTTCTGATAATAGTCTCTAGTAATTTAGGATTTCTAATGTATTTTAGAAAAGGCAGAGTGACAGTAGTTTCAGCACTGGAGGTCAGGGCTTGAATCCCCACTTGACCATGGAAACTCACTGAGTGACCTTGAGCAAGTCACATGCTCTCAGTCTCAAAAAGCCCTGGGATCATAAACAATCAAGCTATCAATTCAATAGCCATTTTCACTTGAGGTCAAGATAGTTCCACTTTTGAAGTTAAGTAGTCACAACATGGCATATTTCCTCACCATCATCACATACTGGCTTTGACTTCCCAATCAGGAACTGTACTTACCAGTGTTTGAGAACAAACTCTTAGCATTTCAGTTCCATGCAACAAGCCATCGTCACAAACCACTGGTCATTTACCATCATTGAGTTTCTGTTAGGTGACATTTTCTATGTAGTAGCTATGTTGCCTATGGAAAATGAGGTCAAAATCCCTATCCAAGATGACCTGATTCAGAGATTTTGGGGTGTTGGTTAGAATTCCCTGTATATTAGAGTGTTACATGGTTCAGGTCCTGGCTGTTTGGCAAACCATAGCTCCCTGTGTGTGCGAAACCAGGCTCTGGAATAATCAGGAGAGGCTCTTCTCTCAGTCCCACCACCATCACAAGCATGGTTGGTGGGGACACAAGAAAGGCTCATCTTCATGGCTGCCCCTAGACTGTGGGACTCCCTTCCCAGGGAGATTTGAATAGCCCCCTCCCCGTTGTTCTGTCAGCAGGCTGACTGTTTTAATCCAGTTAGGCTTTTTAAAGAACATCTTGGGGGTGCTATACTGTTTTAAAGTGCATGGTTTTAAAGTAAGCTCTAGGGACATGTCTGTGCTGTTCCTAAGAAACTTTTCTCAGTTCCACCACCATCACAAGCCTGGTGACATGAGAGTGGGCCTTCTTGCTGGCTGACCCTACCTAGACTCTGGGGCTCGCTTCCCTGGGAGACCACAATGGCCCCATCTTTGTTGTCCTTCCACTGGCAGGCTAAGACATTTTTATTCAGACAGACCTTTAAAACAGAAAGTCTTAAATCACAGGCTAGGGGTGTTGTATTGTTTTAATTGTACTGTTTTAAGTGCCTTTATCTTTTTAAATTAATTTTTAAAATTGCATTTTTAATGAGTGATGTGTTTAAATACTGTAATAGATTAATTCTATTTTAATGTTTACTTTTGTATGTTTTTAATTGTATTGCTCTTTTAAGTTGTAAGCTGCTTTGTTTCCCAATTTTGGAGAAAATGCATGATAATAATAATAATAATAATAATAATAATAATAATAATAATAATAATAAATATTAATTAAATTAAAATAATTTAAAAATTTAATTATTATCATTATTATTCAAAGTCCTCAAGAAAGAATAAGTCTTAAGCCAAATCTGAACCTTCTGGTCGTGAATTCCTTCAAAAGGCTAATAAAATTCAGAATAACATTTCCCATCATCCTTCTGTTCCTTCCCATCACAAATATATTTTTATCTAGACTAGAAGGGGGCATACTTTATGTCATCACCTTGCCCAGGCATTGCTGCTTTTTTCACTTCACTCTGAAAAACTTGGGTGCAGCTCACAAATGTGACTATTTGGACTGACTATGACACCAGAAGATTCCCACAGTTCATGATGCTTCCATTGATCTTGAATTTAGGTCTTTTGATACATAGGTTACAGGCTACTTGCTAATCACTACTACCCATACCATCAGCAGGGCAGATGCATCACATTTTTACTTCATCCTTGGAATATGACATTGTGGAACTCTGTGTTAATGTAGTGAAATCTCATTTGACACCAATATGTATCTTAATTGTTGCTCTTCTAGTCTCTATCCAGTATTCCCTTCACATTCATTGGGGTTAGGGGTGAAGTACCTTCATGAATGTGGAAACCCCCCAAATAAAAAGCACTATTCTTTTACCTAAGAGAACACCTCTTTAGAAATCTCCAGGTTCTCCAGTGCAACTCTGGCAGAATCATGCTGGAGGACCTACAAATGCCTAGGGAAGTGTTTTCTGTAGGAATGCCTAGGTTTTCCAACACAGCTCTAAAGTCAACTTTTGGCAGAGTTGCACTGGAGAACCTAGAGATTCCTAGATAGACCACATTAATCAAAACCATAAATAATCAAATCTGCAAAAGTCAAAGCTGCAAATATGAATGGCCAACTGTACATATTTTTCCTCTTCCAGATTTCAAATCTTTATTAGGGCCACTTACATGACTTGTTGACCTAAAACGTCCAGAACAAATGGCTTCAGCTTTCATTCATGGGACAGTGTACCCCATCCCAACTCGGTGTTCCAGACGAGAATAAACTTCCTCACCAAGGGTCTGATTCTGCTTTCAGAAATTTTATACTCCGTGAATATAGTAGTGACTTTCACCTTTTCCCCCCACTTTTTGTCAGGAATGGTAGTCTGAACTACAGCCTTAGTACTAACAGGACAGAGCGGGGTAACCTCTTTCCAATCTAGGTTGTAAAGGTTTTTAGCAATGGCATGTTCTGACATATTTTCTATAGGATACACTGGGATCTGGACATGTATTTCTGGGCTCACAATGGAAATGATTACCTCCTTCGTTTGCATTTTCTGTTTCAACTCAGTAATCCTCTTATGACATGGTTAACATGCTGAAACTGAATATCTGCTTGGGTGGCCCAATATTGTACTTCCTGTTGCACCTTTGTGTGTTCTTGTTGTAACTGTTAGTTTAAGCTGTAAATCCTGTCCCTGTAGGGAAGGTTCTTCAAATTTGGCTCAGGCTTCTTGCACAGCAGAAGAAAATGCTGGGTTGTCTGCCACCAATGCACTGTTTTGTGCCCACAATTGTTCTAATTCTGTGGCTTGCTTTTCAATCAGTCTATTGAGTTTCTGGATGAAGCTTGAAGAGTCATCAAGAGCCATCCAAAGTCCCCACACTGCTATTGAATCTTTAGATGGACCAATTTTTTTCCTTTGCATTGAGTGTGAAAGCAATAGCAATAGCATTTCTATACTGCTGAATAGTGAACTCAGCACTCTAAGTGGTTTACAATCTGTAAGCCAATTGCCCCCAACAAGCTGGGTACTCATTCTACTGACTTATGAAAGGACGGAAGGCTGAGCCAACCTTGGAGCCACTCACAACCCAGTACCGGCATTTACCCACTGCACCACCAACACATAAAGACAATACACAAAGTTTTAAGTGGGTGGTGATGGTTAAATGACTCGTCCTCCCATGGATTTTTACCTTTTTTGGCCACTCATCTCTAGTTTTTGTATTTTGGGATGGTTTTCAAACATTTTTCTTCAGATCCTATAGACTTGAATCTTGACACGAAACTCACTATTGCCTCTCTCAGCATCTATTCAAAGAGCAAAAGTGTTTCCTTACAAATTCCCCTACGATGCTGAAGCATGAAGACATTTCTCTCTTTACAATGTCCTCAGTGTCTGGATCCATAGGGGGAGGGATATGAACTCAGTGGAATGTCACAGTGCCTTTCTAGGCAACGAAGGGAAGAGGGTTTTATCTGAGACTTGCACAATTAACTGCTACAACTTGAAATTTCTCTTTCCGAAGAATGTCCCCAGGCTCAGGGAAAGAAGAATCACAGAGGTTCATAGGGGAGGAAAACAAGCTCACTGGAACTTACCAGCACTCTGGTGCTGGAGGGAAGAGAGATTGGGTCCTGACTCAGCCCTATCAATCACCAAAAAGCACTCACTGCTTGTTGATCTTTCCTAACAGGGAAGCTTCACAATTATAGAAAGCACAAAATAAGCATATGTATAGGATGAAATGTGTTGTGAGGCAGTGAGGAGTTTGAGTTGGTTTTCTACGAGAAAGAATGACCAGAGATGTGTGGAAGTGACAAGGCAATCAATTCAGATGTCTCACACAAAGAGGTGTCATCTTCAGAGGGAAATGTGCTTTGATTTCCAGCTTTCTGGCAAACACCTGGTCTATGACCAACCATCACACTCCTATTTTATTCATTTCATTTGTATGGTTCTTTTCCTCCAAAAGGGACCCAAGATGCAGATTCCGATCTTAATTGATCTATCCTGGCTAAGTGCCTTTGAGCTTCCCCCATACTGAGCGAACAGAATCTATGGCATGGCTTGTTTCCTGCACTATAGGTGCCATTTCAGCTACCTGCCTAAAACATCCCCTTTTAATATTAAAATATCAAAGTTCGATAAGGGGCAAAGTAGAACTGGACCTAGGGGTAACATTAGAGTGTGGCTACCATGATTTTTAAAAATAAGCAAGCTGTATCAAATACCCAACTGGCCTTCAGATTCACATTCAGAGACAGGTTCAAGATTTACAAAAGTCACTTTCTTTTTCCTTGTAGTTACTTGATGATTACATTCTCCTGTTGACAACTGTTGTGTTTTTCTCAGCTTTTCCAGTTCCAAACAAAGCCAATTGAATCTCTACTCCCCTGTTTTGAATTCCCGTATCTATGTAGAGCCTGCCAGTGATTTCTCACTCACAACTTGTGTCAAAACTTTGTATGGGCCAGCCCTCTGCTTGTGAACTACATTTTCTGATGTTTGCTTTCCTGATGGCCATCGTTTCCCACAAAGCAGGCTAGTAAGTTCTGGGCGCTCAGCCCTTTACAGAGTCAAGGAGGTTCTCAGGTCAGTTTGAGTTTTCCCCCTGCCTAAAGTGATAATCTAGCCCCAAATCTAGGTTAGAACAGTTCTTGTGAAGCTTGGATGTCAACACTGTATGACTGAATTTGATAGCCAAGTGTTAAATTTCTGTCAGCAAATTTTGAAGACCTCTGTGTGTAAAGAAAGTTGTCCTCTATTAATGGAATAGCATCAAGGAGGAGAAGTGAACCTAGTACACTCATCGCCCTCTCTGCACATTTATTTAGCTGCTCTGATAGCCTTTAGGGCTGAAGGGCGGGGTATAAATACCATAAATAAATAAATTTTACATGCATTTTGAATGCCTTGCAGGTAATGTATGATGAAATCAATGAAACTGTAATTCGGGGTTGTTGTCCTAAAAACTCTTGAAAGTAAGGCCCTTTTAATTGAATGCAGCATAGTTCAGCATAGATCCAGTATGGCTCCTTATATTTCATTTCATTTGTATGCTGCCTTTCTCCCAGAAGGGACCCAAGGTGGCTCACAGATAAAAACATTTAAAAATCGCCATAAAATTCAAAACAATTTTAGTAATTTTTGCAAAGATTTGTGTAATATTAGATTTATCTTTAACAAGTGTTTTATCTCACAGCTTTTACACACACATCCTATTTTTTAAAATTTCAACTTTTAGGGCTGTTTTCCCCCCAAATACATGCACATTTTATATATTAAACAATATTTACACTGTTCTCTGATGCAGACCTAAAAATAAAGGAAAATTTTTGGCTTATTAGATGCCTATTTTCATTTTCTCTTTAAAGAAATTTTATCGCAAAATTAAAAGAACAACCAGTTTTTCAAGGAGTACCATTGTAAAAATATACAACTGTTTTGCTGGATTTTGCAGCATTATTGCAATCCTTTATTTATCTTGAAGTAATCTTAATAAACGAAGTTGTGCTTGATTCTTCAGTTCATGAGATCAACTTGTAAAACATGTTTGGTCGGATTCAGACGTAATCATATTTGAAGCAGACTTCAGAAATCAATTGAACTATATACTCATCAATTTCACAGAGTCTACCCTTAGTATGACATAGAATCATGGAATCATTGAGTTGGAAGAGACCACAAGGGCATCCAATCCAACCTCCTGCCATGCAGGAACTCTCAATCAAAGCATCCCCGACATGGCCATCCAGCCTCTATTTAAAGACCTCTAAGGGAGGAGACTCCACTACACTCCAAGGGAGTGTATTCCACTGTCGAACAGCCCTTACTGTCAGGAAGTTCCTCCTAATGTTGAGGTGGAATCGCTTTTCCTGTAGCTTACATCCATTGTTTCGGGTCCTGTTCTCTGGAACAGCAGAAAACAAGCTTGCCTCCCGCTCAGTATGACTACTCTTAAAATATTTAAACAGGGCTATCATATCTTCTCTTCTCCAGGCTGAACATCCCCAGCTCCGTAAGTCATTCCTCATAGGGCATGGTTTCCAGACCCTTCACCATTTTAGTCCTTTGGACATGCTCCAGTTTCTCTGGTGCCCAGAACTGTACACAGTATTCCAGGTGGGGCCTGACCAAAGCAGAATAGAGTGTCACTATTCCCTTGATCTAGACACTCTAGTTCTATTGATGTAGCCTAAAATTGCATTACCTTTTTAGCTGCATCATCACACTGTTGACTCCTGCTCAACTTGTGATCTACTTGGACTCGGACATGGGCCTGAAACAGACAGGCAGGAAAGTGCAGCTTCCGGCCTCTCTGGGGGCATGGTGTTTAGGTGAGCTGGAGGAAAAGCAGGCTGGAAAAGGAGCAGAGAAAGTCCACTCTTTGTCTGCATTTTGATTAGGACTGCGGTGGCAGCCTGGATCAGCACCAGGGCCATACAGTCTCCACGGTCCCACACTGATCAGGGTGAGAGTGGCCTCTGGCCCTTCCTTTTGCCCCATCTGCATGACTGTAAGACTGCAATTTTGTTAGTACTTTAGGCCAGTGTTTCTCTAATGGTTGTACTTTTTACATGTTTGTGTAAAGAGCTACCTGTTTATGCAAGTACCCCTCCTTCATCCTGCAGTAGAACAACAACTTAAGCTTAGAGGTAATTGAGAAACTACCGCAGCTCCAATTGCCACAATTTGGAACAGCAACTGGAACATCCAGAATGGGCATCTGAACGTTCTGGGCCATTTGCCTTTAACAGGATCTTGGCTTCGTTCTAGATCTCAGCCAACTTTTAACAATGTCTTCTTCATCCAGCTCTAATAGGGACTTCAGCTTGATGTACCATTTAAACTGTTAGCCTGAATTAGGAATCCTGCCTATTGAGGGGAAAATACTTTTAGTTCTCTATGAATCCATGCGCTTGAAGACTGAAAGTCAGAGTAAAGGTTCATCTTGGTCCTTATGTATAATTTGAGTTTTCTCCATTTTAAACTGATTAGGATAGCTAGGATAACTGATCAAACAGGTCAAGACAATGGAAGACAATATGGCTTGGTTTCCTCTGTCTTCATGCCTTTTCAAAAATGAGCTAATTTGTCACAAGTAATAATAAAATTTGAGAGCCTTTTAATCCCCTCATTCATTTATCAAAGAAGGGATTAATAATAATTACATTGCAAGAGACTTTATTAAAGGCTGCATCTGGAATGCTCTAGCTTTATGTTGACAGGACTAACACCCTATGGTGTGGCCCTCATCTTTTTATCTGCTACAAGATTCTCAAGAAGTGTGTTCTGACATTAATTCATCACTTCTTACATTGGCTGTCATGAACCATCAAGCTCTGCCATGATCTCTTGGTTCCAGATACCATCAGATAACTGCGTGCATTGTACAAGAGTTTTTTGTATCCTCCACAGCCTTTCTAAGTGCGAGCTCTGTACCTGAATTACACTGGGCTGCAGATTGATGAGAGGCATTGCAGCCATCTGATTTTGTCCAAAACCATGCACTCGATGTTTTGGTTTAGGCACATGCCTCTTTCAGCTGTGTGGTGTGGTTGCTTAGCATTGCCTTTTCCTCCCTCAGGTAAGTCAGCTTGTTGTTCTCCTCTGTGTGTAACTGCATAGAGATCACAATGAAGAAGAATAGGTTGTGTACTTGTTACTGTGGTTCTTTCAGTGGATATCTGTGCAGTCACACAACCCATCCTCCTTCCCTGCTGCAGATGTCATTTTGATCTGTTCTTGGTCTGTTGGTTCTGTAACTGCTGTAATGGTCCATTGGGAATTAGGCAGGATGCCTAGGAGTCATTCCCTGTTAAGCATGTGTGCTCAGGGCTTGAGAAAGGATTCCTACTAGAACTTGCCCACCTGTCTCTAGAAATATTGTTCTGTGCAGGCAAATAACTCATATGTGTGACTGCAATTATAACCACTTCAAGTACCACAACTGCAGGTAAGCTCTTCTGGGCTCTTCTTTCTCTTAACTTTTCCTTAAATTATTAAGTGTTATTTCACTGTCTTTATTCCAGCAATCATAATTTGTCATGTCATGATGGCTTTTGCCCAACTACTGTTTTGCTCACCTGACCTACATAGAAGCTGTAGATGCAGAGGCCAGAGCCAAACGAAAGGTCTTAATGCTCAAACCAAGCAGAAGAGAAAGAAAAAAAATATCATCTTCATACAGAAACACCTGAAGATATGAAGCAAAAAGAAGATCCTAAGTCTGACCAAAAACATTTAAAGGGAAGTCAGTTAATTACGCTTTCACTGAAAATGCACATCTTCACAGTGGAAACAATCCACCAAGTTAACCTTTCCTTAAAACTTGTAACTAGCATTCAACTTGTGGTCTTCGGCTAAATTAACCAACATTGATCCAAGGGACTATAAGAGTCTGCAAGCCTTGGTTCTCTCTGTTGCTGCTGCTGAATTTTTTGTTGTTGTGTGCCTTCAAGTCATTTCTGACTGATGGCAACCATAAGGCAAAGTTATCATGAGGTTTTCTTGGCAGGTTTCTTCAAAAGGGGTTTGTCTTGCTGTCCTCTGAAGCTGAGAGAGTGTGGCTTGCCAAATGTTGCCTAGTGGGTTTATATGAATGAGCCAGGTCAGATAAATAAAATGTCCTAGAAGTCACATAGATCTGTTGCCTTCTTTCCCTGTGGGTTGGAACAGATTGAAAAGAGTAATATACTCACTACTAAGGACAAATGTATCATTTCCAATAGCTGGCCATGTGCTATGCTGCCTCAGGTTTTTGGGAAGTGTAGAACAAAATACCAAATGTCTCAGTTACTCCATGCTGGATTCAGATTGATTTAGCATCATTAGCTCAATTACACAACGCTAACGTCCAGCTATGCCTTATTCTGGAGGATAGTCTTCTCTAAGCTGAGAAACTGTTTGGATTCACAGGGGTCAAAGCTAGATTCCTTTAACTGATGTTCCATTCATGAAGGGATCTGCAGTCATTTCAATTTGAACTTCCACCACATAATCTGTGTATGAATAATATATTGTCTCTAAATCCCATGCATTTCTAGTCCTGTCCAAAACCACAAAACTGTGTTAGCTTTGCTATTTCTGTTTACTTAGCCACAATTTAGAGAAACATCATAATGATAAGTGTGACCATAACATTCTCCATTCACACAAATTTGAGTATGTCAGTATACCTCATTAGACAAGGTAGCATTGGGAATAAGACTGAAGGCATATCAGCAACAGGTAATTTAGACTGATGCCTTTCCTTTATCTTGGTATTATACTGGCTGTGTCAGAAGTGGTCCTGTAGGATATGTTGCCCTGAGATCTTGTCATATAGGAAGGATAGAAAAATTTAACATACACATAATAAATAAATAAAATAGAATCCAGCCAAGTCTCCATGATACTGTAGAGGTCAGCAATAATATCTGCAAACATCAGCCAATGTTGTCTAGTGGATAGTGTGTTGGACTTGATCTTTTTTGAATCTTTGCTCTCGTTTACAGAAGATTTGTGAGAATAATATAGTTTAGGGAGGAGTGAACCAGCATGGTACAGTAGTTTGAGTGTTCAGTAAGAACTCCAGGATTCAAATCACCACTCAGTCATGAAAATCTACTGGGTGACCTTGGGCAAGTCAATTCTCTCAACCTGAGAGGAGGGCAAGAACTGACCTCCTTTGAATAAATCTTCCCAAGAAAACCATATGATAGGACAGTGATGGCGAACCTATGGCATGCATGCCAGAGGTGGCACTCAGAGCTCTCTCTGTGGGCACATGTGCCATCACCCCAGCACAGAGTTTTCCAGAGTTTGTTACTGGAAAGCCAGAGGGACACGGCACTTTGCAATAAATTAGTGGGTTTGGGGTTGCAATTTGGGCACTCAGCCTCTAAAAGGTTCACCATCACTGTGATGGGATCATCATAGGTCAGAGTTGACTTAAAGGTACATAACTGCAAAAATAAAGGAAAAACAATATGTTGACTTGAATATCTTACATTGTTTTTCCCTCCTCTGCTTCATCTATCCTTACAGCCCTTGGGGAGAAGAGACATAATTACTTTTAGACTACTGAGAGAGAATTTTAAAAAATCGTTTATATTCCATTTTTTTCTCTTTGACATTCAAAACATTTTAAATAAAAGCAAGATGATAATCAAGTTGTTTACAATAGTTTGTGTGATAAAAGTTTGGTTTGGTTGATAAAAGAGGATAAGTAAGATATTAAAAAGATATAAAAATTAAATTATAGATACAGTTTTGTTGAAGTGCTCAGTCTCAAGTATGAGTGTATGTGTCCCCTACACGAGGTCTTCATGCAGCTTTTTCAGAGTTGGGGTAGCTGGTTGGAGGTCAGAACTGAATCCTTCGTGTGAGATGCTGAAGCCTCTCGTACAACTGGAGTGACATTAAGTCAATTTATAGCTGATCCAGTATTTAAGTACAGGCATTATATATGTTAGAATGCAAAGTTCAAATGTGTAAGGGCCTTCAAGTTGCCTGTTGGCTTAAAGCAACATAAATTTCATAGGGTTTTCTTAGACAAGGAATATTCAGAGGTGATTTTACTAGTTCCTACTTGTATAAAACTATTTTTTATCACAAATTAGAACAGATTGAAAACAAGTTTCATTTGATGTAGATGGACAGTCCTACTGGCATCACATCCTCTCATTTAGTATAGGCATATGTTCAACATAATCATAGAGCCTAGTGTGCACAGTTCCCATTTCAGATACCAGGGAAATGCCTACATCACAATCACATTATGTTTGGAGTATCTTAACTGAAGATAAGTAACCTTCTCCTTACCTTCCCCTTGATTCAAGTGCTTTGTTTGCTGGAAAGGTGGTCTTTCAACTGAATCGAAAACACCATTAAATTTGAACAAATACTGTACACCCTACTTTTTTAGGTCACTGTGGTAACAGCACCAAAGGGGGATTAAAATACAGGTAACAAACCCTGGTTGTTTGACCTGTATGTTTTCATCTTTTTTTCCTCCTTCTTTGGTTTTCTTTTATTGCTTTTAATCTTTCTAACAGGTTGCAATGTAATTTAAAATAAATTGAAGGAAACAGATGGAAGGCCTTAAAAAATCAAATTTGAATTTAAATTCATATTAATAGTTCAATAGTTACTGGAAGTGTATGTACAACATCTGGAGAAAGAGCTTGCTGGCTTTTAAAAAACTAACAGGTTTAAAGGTGAGCAGTCTTCCATTTTAGATGTTTTCTCTTATACTAACTGAGTTTGGGTTTTGAGATAAAAATAGGAACAGGTGTTGAGTTAAAAATACCTAGTCTTTTTGTTCCACTCTTTGCTCCTATTTATCTCTTCTAGGTCTTTCTTTATATGATGTGAAGAAAAGGGATCACTAATGTCACAGTAAGATGGGAGTTTGTACCTAAAAAACACTAGGAAATATTTCTACACCTCTTTTCTTTGCAACCTTATTTTTAGCAGAACTGCAGTGAGAAGTTCAAACTTTGGTGGTGTGTTTTTCATACACGTCTTACATGAATCTATAATTGCTGTATGAAGACAAATGATATCTGTTCTTCACTTTATTTTACTGAACATTTGTGTAACACAGACAGTGTAAAAAAAAAGGCTCAAATGCTCTTTCAGACCTTAGCTTTGATCCAGATTTGGGTGTGTAAAATTAGAATGGCAGAAACAGACTTCCTTGATACCTTCTTCCATAACAGCCCTCCCACACACACATACCTGAAGATACAGTACTACAAAGTAGATTGGAGGGTCTTCTGCTGAGTGAAGTGGGCTGTATTTCATATGAATCCCATCAGACTGGATGGAGTGGAGCCCTTCCATTCATGAAAGTTGATTATGGTTCCAGCCCCATGTATTTTCTCTACCTGTGATGCTTCAACCCAGTACTGCTATATCTGTAATATACTGGGTTTAACAAAAATCTGTACTGATTTGCTGATTTTGCTTCACTGGATGTTACATTTTTGAAAATATAAGACAATATATAAGACAAGCCCAGTTTAGACAATTATATTACAGACAGCAGTCCTTATATTGCAACATTACATGATTTGGATGTGTCATGGAACCACTGAATCCACAATTTCCCCTTTCATGTCCATTATTGGCAA
Source organism: Sceloporus undulatus (assembly GCF_019175285.1). Taxonomy (NCBI): domain Eukaryota; kingdom Metazoa; phylum Chordata; class Lepidosauria; order Squamata; family Phrynosomatidae; genus Sceloporus; species Sceloporus undulatus. The sequence continues at coordinate 135,176,948 of NC_056524.1, read as the reverse complement.
ATAATCATACAAACTGGGAATCTATGAAGAACTCCCAAATGATATACGTTATTATTGTGTACTGAAGTGTGTGTTTTGTGGGGGTCATTCAACTAACACATGACAATGGTCACTGACTGGCTAACTGTCTGAACATAGTCTTTTAAGCAGTACATTCATTTTATCAAGATTTGGCATTTTATTCTCCACATTAGAGTACAGGAGTTGTTATTTACCATCAAGTCAGCTTCAGCTTATAGCAACCCAATGCAAGACAGGCCTTCATGAGCCTTGGTCATCAACAGCTCTGCTCATTTCTTGCTAGCTGAGTGCCCTGGCTCTTTATTTCAATCAATTCATCTGTAATGTGGTTTTCCTCTTTCCCTACTGTGTTTTATTTACCAAGCTGGATTTTTATGACTGAACATCAATGTAAGGCAAGAAAAATGTAGAAGGACAGTAAGATTTAAAATGATGCATATACCAATATATAATTATTTTGAGATACTGTTCTGTGCATATTTTAAAGTTGTATTGGGTACAGGTTGAATCTCCCTTGTCTGCTTGGGACCAGAAGTGTTTTGGATTTTGGATATTTATCATTATTATTGTTGTTATTATTATTATATTTTTGGATATTTACATATACATAATGAGATATGATATACATATTATAAACATAGCCTGAAGATAGTTTTGTACACAATATTTTTTAATTATTTTGTGCATGAAATTTTTTTTTGTATACACTGAATGATCAGAAAGTAAAGGTATCAATAAATCTTAGCCAACAATGTGAACAATTTTGAGTTTTGGAGTATTTCAGATTTCGAAATTCCAGATAAGGGATACTCAACCTGTACATGGATTTTTCAGTTGAACTGATGTTTATTTTACAGTAGGAAACAGATGACTTGCTCACCATAGAGGTCTTTCTCTAAGATCGGTCTATTATTCAAGTCTCTGTTTAACCAGTAGCTGACAGTAGTAAGGATTCTTTGTGATCCTTCCAAGTTCAACCATAGCCAAATATAAATCAGAGTGCATCAGGCAAATAACTTCTTTGTTGGCAAGGAAAATCCAAGCTCATAAAGTCCAGAAGGATGTTAAATTTATGTATAACATGTTTAATAACACTGAAAACTGAAGCTATGCCCTACCATTTTATCAGGCTGTTATTCTGGCAACAGGCACTAACTGACGCTACCAAAATGATAAGAGTTAATATTAGCATATATTGAATGTCCTAGAAACTTCCCTCATATTTGTATTCATCCCAAGATGCTGTCCTTTAATGAAGAATTTGCTGCACTCTGCTTTGTTCAGCTAAATATTATTTATTCCTATATTTGAAATCCTTAGAATCCATTTTTATTCACAAATGAAAGGCAACTAACCATACATGTTAATACAATAAATAAAAATAAATAAATAATAAAATTAAACAATATTGAAAATGTGAACAACAGCATTAAAATCAGGAGGATTTTTAAAAAATAATAATTGTTATCATAACAAAAAAGTCCTCCGGGAAACTGTTGCCAGCATAGTCCTGGCCAGTTGTATGGGAGAAGACAATCCTGTAGGTAACCTAGACCCATGGCGACCAACCTATGGCACGCATGCCAGAGATGGCACGCAAAGCCATTTTTCAGGGCATGTGAAGTGTGGGGAAGAGGAGGAACAGGTGCTCACCTGTTCCTCCACCTCTCAGCCATCCTGGGCCTTCAGCTGCCTCCAGAGAGGCAGCTGAAGACCTGGGAGGGTGTAGGAGGAGGAGGAGGAGGAACAGGCGCGTGCCTGTTCTTCCTCTTCTCACGCCTTTAGCTGCTTATGTCAGCTGTCTCTGGAGAGGCAGCTAAAGGTCTAGGAGGGTGTGGGGGGAAGAAGAGGAACAGGCGTGCACTTCTTCCTTGTCTTCCCAGCTGTCCCAGGCCTTCAGCTGTCTCTGGAGAGATAGCTGAAGGCCTGGGAGTGTTCTGGGGGGGGAGGAACAGGTGCACACCTTTTCCTTGTCTTCTCAGCTGTCCTGGGCCTTCAGTTGTCTCCGGGAGGGCAATGGGAAGAAGTCCCACCCTGGAGGACCTGCCTCCGGAAGGCAGAAGTCCTCCCCTGCAAGGCAGAAGTCCTGTCCCAGAAGTCCCACCCCAGCACCAGGTAACACCTGGTGCCAGAATGCCTTTCAGTTTGGGCAGTCAGTCCCTAAAAGTTTCGCCATCACTGACCTAGATCCAAACCATGTAGGTTTTTAAAGGTAATGACCAACACTTTGTACTTTGCATTGGTAGCCAGTGGAGTGTTTTTAGGATTGGTGTGTGGTGATCACTCCTGGATGTACCCAAAATCAGTCTGGCTGCTGTATTCTGAAACAGTTGGAATTTCCAGACTGGGTACAAATGGTAGCCCAATGTAGAGTGCATTGCAGAGGTCCAACATTGAGGTTACCAGCACATCCACTAACATCTTTAGGTCCTCCGATTCTAGGAAGGGGTGCAGTTAAGGCACTCCTGGTGACCACTGACACATAAACTACCAAGGTCAAGCCAATTCTAAAATTTAATTAGTTACTGGTTTGCTGTTTCAACTATTTGCCAAGCTACAGAACAGAATTTTGCTTATCATTGGTTAAAGAAACTCAAATCCAACAAGAAACTTCTCAAAACTAATTTCTGGATAAGTTTCTTTAATTTTTCTACCAGAGAATGCTAGTCATACAAGGCTCTTGTAATAGAAATCACTCATTATTCCTTGAAGTAACTTATAGTAACAAAACTTGCATGTAATTCAAATGTGAAACAGTGCCCTCCACACTCTCTCTCTCTCTCTCTATATATATATGTTGCAGTTAGATAGTCTACCTTTCTTCCAAATTTCAAGACAATTATGTCATCCTCCTTTTCTCAGTTATTCTCACAGCAACCATATGAGGTAGGTTAGACTTAGAAAGTATGTATCTCAGTGGACTTTGTGACTCTGGATCTGAACCGAAGTTTTCTCTATTTTAGTTTATCACTAACATCTACACCATGCTAATTACCCGGAGCAATCTCAGAGTAGGGCAGAATAGACACTTACCATAGATGACAACTTTCATATTCCATTTTCGTTTCCATTCATTTTCTAAGCTTAGACATATGATGTTATTTTCCTGCAACACCAATATTGTGACGTATCTGGTATTCTATTCTACCTTTTAAAAAAAATTATTTCCTTTTCTTTAGACACTAAATTGCTTAGATATTAAGCAGTTGTTGAAGAACTCTTTAAAAATTGTATGTTGAGTAATTGTTACTTGAATACAATGTTTTTCATCATTAAAGGTTCCATTAGTCACCCTTCCAGATTTTTTTCCAGTTTTACTTCCTGCAAAAGCAGAGGGATAGATAATTTTTCAAAGCTGTATACCATATATGCTCAACTATAACCTGACCTCATGTAAAAGTTGAGGGCAGGTTTCGGTGCCAAAATTATAGATTTTGATAAATCCAGGGTAAAACTGTAACTGTAAAAAAAACTGTAAAAATGTAACTAAGGATGTAGAAGACGGAAGGAAAGGAATATGATGCCAAAGAATTTACAAAATTCCAGCAGGCATAACTGTTTATGCTCATACTAAAGGCTAGATGGATGAGGAGGAAACTATGGCAAATGGTGGCTGTGTGATGTGTGAGGGAGCCAGATAAACACAGGCTGGGCTCAGATAATGCCCACATGTCAAAAAGAATGTAAAGACAAATCCAAGAAAATTGTGACTACATTAGCAGTCATTAAAACCTTTAACTTTGATAGGATAACTTTGCCTAATTGTAACCCAGAAAAGCTGACATATATACACACATGTCTTATTCAGATCCTTCAAAGCCCAATGTCTCTTGGCACTCCTTTGAGCAAACCACCAGAGAGCTGCCACTGGTGGTATTTTCCTGCCTGGGTATTCAAAAAGGTCAGAAGTGGCGCCATGGCAGAAAGAGTAGAGGGGGATGGTGCTTCTTTTAGTTGCTCCTGGGACAGACAAGCTCTTGCTTTTTGTCACTCTACTCAGAGAAGGGAAGATTCATTTATTTTTTTTTATCAGAGATAAAGTACAGTCCTTATACTGACCTGTGGATAAGTTGGCCCAGCTTTGGGGGGTCAATTTTTTGATGCAAAATTTCTAGACTTATACATGAGTATATACAGCATTTTCTTTGCACAAGTACAACCTCTTCCTTTTCTCCCAATAGTTGTCATGATCTTCATGTCTTCCTAGCTTGTGCGCTGATTCAACTCTTCTCATGTCTTAGGCCTGAAATAGACAGGTAGACAGGGGCGGTTTCCCGCCGCTCCAGGGGCATGGCGTTTATATGGCACACACATGGAAGCAATCTGCTAAGGCCTGCTAAGCTACCCAAAACCAGCCCCAGAAGGGGTGGTTCCATGGGAAGAGGCGCCCCTCAGGCTATGGTGTGTGTTTGCCATGGCCCCAGGGTGATCCGGCTGGGAGCGGCTTCTAGCCACCCCTTTGTGCCTATCTGCTTTGCCCCTTAGTTACAATGGTAATTTATATAAGTAATTATTTGCACAGAAAAAGATAGATGGATGGATGGATGGATGGATGGATGGATGGATGGATGGATGGATGGATAGATAGATAGATAGATAGATAGATTTGGCAGTGCTCATGTCTGAATCATGTGTTTTATCCACAGGATGAGGAAGAAATGGGTTATGAACAAACTTTAGAATTCCGCAGAGGTGGTGATGGTCAACCTCGGCGATCAACACGGCCCACTCAACAGTTTTATCAACCTCCAAGAGCTAGGAACTGATCAAAGGTAAAGGCTGATTGGGAGCTTTTTGCTTTTTTCTTCTTTTTCAAAGCTTTAATTATTTGGTTGTGGAAATTATTCTAAAATTCCATTTAATCATTGTCTGCAATAAAGCTATAATAATTATGTGGTCTTGTTTTGGGAACTTGCTTGATCTCAGTTTATTCAGAAAGCTAAAATGCTGGGTGTATAATTTTAACTTTGTTAAAAATGTACTAGATGTTTAAAGGGGGGGGGAGGGATCCTCTATGGGATTGGGGAGCAATTTTACTTTGTCTTTTTTTCTTCCTAAATTGTTTTAAGCCTAAAGGTGTATCCACCCCCACTCCCCACCTGACACCAATAAAGTGAGGAACATATTTGGGTTTTAAAAAGGTGGGCTCAAGATAGTATGTAGGATGTCAACCTCTGACCTCCACATGCGTGTAGATGGGTGGTCTCCAGAGCTCAGGGAGTTTCCTGTTCTTGCTTTAAAGAATATAAATCTACATTGGCTGCAGTTAGATTTATTTTGTTTTCAATTGGTTATCTCTTTGGTATCTTTTTACTGGTAATTTCCTCTCTTAGCAATGTTCATGCTAAGTGTTGATCTCTATGCAATCAAAATGACCAGCAAGGTTTGCAGAAGTAACCCCTTCCCTCCCCCAAAAGCAAAAAATCCCAAAGAGACAATTTTTCTAACAATGGTGCGTTACAGACCGCCCGTTTGGGGCAGCCCGTAGGTGCTCCTTTCCCCGCCGGATTGGGGCCTCAGCTGCCAGAACGGCAGCCTCCGAGGCCCTGATCCACCGCTTTCCAGGCCGCGGGGAGGAGGAGAAAGAGGCTGCTCGGTCCCTTTCTCCCTTGCGTTGCTGGCACAGCCGTCTAAAGGTTGCGCCAGCGATGCAAACCGCGGAAGGAGCTCCATTTCAGAGCTCCTTCATGCTCCCCAGAAAGGGTGCTCTATGCGCCCTCGCGCGGCGCAAAGACGTCACGTCCGCACTGCCCCGTTTGGAGGTAGCGCGTTCATGACGTCGTAATGGTGGCCCCCATGTGGAACGGGCCCCACCATTTTGTACGTCCTGGGGATGTACTAGGGTGAGGTGCGTGCATAAGGCACGCACTTTGCCTAACCCTAGTATGTCCCCAGGACGTACTTTACGCCCATTTGTAATGGGCCAATGATTTATTTTTTCCTTTACAGGACTGTTGAGTATTACTTTGGTTGTATAACTTAAAAACTTAAATAGGCTCAGAGATAGCGGTGCCCCCTCTGCCCACACAGTTTTGTTGAATACAAAACACAAGAATGGAACAATTTTTTTTTTCAGTTTCAGAAATGCATGTTATTGTACAATTCTGGAAAAGCAAACTTACTGAAATGGGCAATTGGAATGTACTCTTTAAGAAAGTGTCACTTTTGCTTTAAATAAATGCCTTATTAGTAGCGTTTGCCTTTTATTCTTTTGTTGGTGTGCCTTTCACAAATTTCTGGACTTCAACAAATGGCTGGCAGGATGTTTTATGTGCACAGGGTTGTTTTATGGCAGCGTTCAAGTTGATGTTAACCCCATCATTGAAATCTGGTTGCCTTGGTACAGCTAAAATCCACTTGAGCCACTCTAAGGGCTGCTCATACAATGGATTTACTACACAGAACCACCACACATTTGTGTTCTGTATGGCCATTCACATAAAGAACTAACCATTAAACTGGTATTTTGTAACTTGACTTTGATTCCATTATTTTTCCTTTGCCTTCTCAGGTTAGAAAATCAATTACCCTTGACATTATTTAAACATCTTTTTTAAAAAACACTAATGAACTCATATTTTCCCTTAATTGCTACAAAGTAGTTCTTTGAAAATAAAAGTGGTTTTCAAAAAGGGGAGAGGAAAATGATTCACAACAGTTTCCCCTTCAAGTTGAAAGTTTATGGACAAAAACATAGCACATGGCTAGTGGCATTTGGGGGTGTATTATAGTTTAGTTAATGCTAACAATTTGGATACAGCTTAGGCTCCTTGGCACATTCTTCCACAAATAGAACAGAATATAGGGAATCTAACTGTATACGTGAGAAGTATTTAGTCTGGTTGCTGAAGGCAACATGCTATTTGTCTATGACTGGCTTTTGAAACAGCACTTAAGTGGCAGCTTCATGAGGGAGATGCTAAACAATCAAGCAGAGCGGAAGAGGTGAGAAGAATAAGGACAGGAACAATCTAATACAGAGAATGGATAAAAAAGGGATGGCAGAAACTTGAAGTGTTTAGAGATGTTTGGTTAAACAATAGTTGCTTTATTGCTTTATGAACTCAACATTGCTAGTTGGGTTAATCAGACAGACCAGACTCAATTAATCATTGGTTTCATGGAGCCTTTGGAGTTTACAAGTTGTTAGCATAAATGGTTATGATGATTCCTCCATATAGTATGGAACAACCATTACAAAGTTAATGGCATGTGGGGTGCCTTATTTTTGTCAGGTCCTTTCCCCTCCCACTGTTTCCTGACAGATACTTAGAAATCTATTGAGAGTGAAAGCCTAATAAACAAACAAGAGTTGTAGTTTGTAGTCGGCCCTTCTTATACATGGATTTCTTATACATGGATTCAAGCATACACGGTTTGAAAATGTTCAAAAAAAGTATAAATTTCAAATACCAAACCTTGATTTTCCATTTTTTATAAGGGACACCATTTTGCTATGTCATTATATTTAATGAGACTTGAGCAGCCACAGATTTTGTTATTCACGGGGGATCTTGGAATCAAACTCCAGCATATGACAAGGGTCCACTGTAAATATAAAGCTGTTGTTTTATAGAGAAATATAGCAAGTTTGTTTATCAGGGGTGGGAATCATGCAGCTCTCCAGATGTTGCAAGATTGCGACCTCCCATCAGACTTAGACTAAATAGACAATGGGGAGAGATGCTAGATATTGTAGTGTAATAACATCTAGAGGACCACATCATTCCCACTCCTAGTGAATACATGCTCAAAAACACACACACACACTACACACACCAGCTATTTTTTTATATAATGGATAAAAAAGAATCATAGGCCCTATGCAGACAGGCCTTAAAGGCCAACTTGGGGAGGAGTCAGGGCGTAGCATGTCCTGGCTCTACCCCCAGGGTGGTGTGACACCGCTTGCCACACTGCACGGCACACAGTGTCACAGCGCTCCTCTGGTGCCACGTCCATGTGACACAGCACCAAAGCAACACCATAAAGCCACAGCACTGTGGCTATTGCACCCTTTCCAGGGCACAAAAAGGAGCTGCTTTTGCTCCTTTTCACACCCTGGAAATGCAAGATCAGGGCCATGGTGTGTAGTTTCCATGACCCCAATCTGGCTGTAAAGGGGGGCAGTGGAGGCTGTCCCTTTGGGACTGTCTGCACAGCCCGATAGTGTCTGTTTTGCCAGGTACAGTATTCTCCAGACGATACATCCAAATGTTGATTGACAATAGATGTAACAGTTGTCTGCTTTCTTTTTGTAGTCAACAGATTGTGTGTGTGATTGACAACAGATGGAGTAGAAATAACAGATCTTCATGTTGCTCTCTTTTTCCTCACTTCAGGTGTTTGTTGCGGCAAAACCTCTTGACGTTCTGTTCAGTGCTCAAGATGTCTCACTTTGACTCAAGGATGGCACTTGACAACAAAAACAGGGAGGACAAAATATATCCCATGAGAGACATTTTTTTTAGTTCCATGATGCTAAACTTTTTTCATACAAGGATCCCATTGTTAATACTGCCATCAATAAAAGACATCATGCTTTAGTGTGTCTCTGCTTCATGTTTTTATATTTGGTTGATATCAGTCATTTTGCAGAAATTATCATTAGATGCTGTTGCTTCTCCTATTTCTTCATATTCTAACATCAAGATTTGAAAATCTGTACACTCTAGACTTCTAGAAACTGAGAACTGGGAAGAAAATTGTTTTCAGCACAAGTACACTTAGACTGGAACTTTTATTGCCTACTTCTGTCTGTTTATTTAAATCTCTCTCAGTGCACAATGTTTTGCAGAGGACAGGTTCCTGCTTTAAGGGGCATATAATGCAGTTATGACACAGATAATAGAGGAAAGAGAGGTTCTGGGAACATTTCTATTGATGCTTAGATATGGTTACAGGTTTAGTTGTAGCATCCTGTAAACTAGAGTGTTGGGACTAAAGCATTATTGGCAGATGAGATTAGGAACTCATTAGGCTTTTCATCTGATCCCTAGCATGGCCTCTCTCCACCACACTTGAATCACTGTGTGCATCTACACCGTGGAAATAATGCAGTTTGACATCACATTAACTGTTATGGCTCCATCCTACAGAATGCTGGGATTGGTAATTTTGTGGGGCACCAGACTGTTTGGCAGAATAGGCTAAAGACGTTCTGAAACTACAAATCCAAGGATTACATAGGATATAGCGCCCATTGTAAGTTGTGAAGGTACCCAAACATGTTATTATTGACATTGTATATTTTAATTTTGTATGTTTTCAAACTTTTTACTGTTTTAATTGGACTATTTTAATTGGGTGTGATGTGTTGTTTTAATCTCTCTCTCTCTCTCTCTCTCTATATATATATATATATATATATGTAGAGAGCCGCCTTAGGAGAAAGGTGGGATTAAAATAAATAAATGAAAATAAATAAAACACACATTCAGCATTTGAAGAAAATTCAAATTAGATTGGTTAAACATTACTAAAAAGAAGTATAGACATTCAAAATTATTTGAGTTGCATATGACTATCTATCATCTATCTATCTATCTATCTATCTATCTATCTATCTATCTATCTGTTGGAGAGCATTATGACAGGGCTGGGTGATCTGTGGCTGAACTCAACCTGTTGAATTCTAGCTAGCCCAATAAAGCAGGGATGGAGAAATTGTAGACCTCAAGTTCTAGCAACAATTAAAGAAGGAATAATTCATCCATTTCTTGAGGTCTGCCAGTTCTCCGTCCCTGCTTTATTATTCCATTGCTAGAAATACTATGATTACCTTTTAACAGCATAGTGTATCTCATGCATAAGCCCAGGAATGGAGAGTGGGAAAAATATCTTAGAGAATGACTTTTGCATGCAAAAGGCCTCAGATTAACTCACTCATATCTCGATAGGACTGGGTAAGACTGTAGTTTGAAACTCCAGAGAAGTATTCCCAATCAATATAGACCATGCTGAGTTATATGGTAGGGGACAGCATCCTAATCCTCCTCTTTAGTTTCAGCTAATTAGTTGTGTAAGGATTTGTCTGAACTGATCCGTGAACAGCCTGTCACACATATTTGGCTTCATTTAATGTGTCATTAAAATAGTGTCATAGACACTTAACACACTTTCCCCACAGTATCATTCTAAGTTCTTTTGATGTGGAAATTTCACTCAAATGGCTACATCATAATCTTCAGTACAAGCAACACCAGCTTGCCTGGGTCCACACATATGATGCCAAGTTGACAGTTCCATCTGAAGGCCGAACGAACAGCAAAGCACACTGTCTCTCAAGCATGTAATCCTGGACACCTGCCAGAGTGAGGATATTATCTAAAATCCATGCAAGATTGTTTCTCTGATTTCTAGCTTGTTCCCCACAAACTCAGTCTTTAGTGACACTGAGTGGGTAGAGTTCTGTTTGCTATAATGGCCATATGATTTGTTCTTGATTTGGTATCAAGTGCCATCCTTCTTGGAGACTGTGAGCTGTGATGACTCGAAACAAAATTATTGGTTTTGTAAGTATTTTAGTGTTCTCCTACTTGTAGAGATAGCCAGTATGGTGTAGTGGTTTGAGTGTAGGGCTATGACTGTAGAGATCAGGGTTTCCCTCTTTGGTCATGGAAAACTACTTGATGACCTTGAGTGAGTCTCAGAAAAACCCATGATAGGTTATATTCCCTTGGACTATTGCCATAAATGCTTCTTTGCTGCATTTTCAGCATTTTGCACTCACACGTTAAGGGGACAAATACAGCAATTACTGATTAAAACATCCTTTTCAGAATTACTCTAATTTTATTCTGTTCATATTTTAGAGAAAAAGCCCATGCATACATTTTTTTAAATTCTCCATTAAACATAGTCTGATGCCCCTGGGCTATAGAATGCAAGTAGGATTGCTAGGTGACATACGGACAGGACACACTCCTCTTTTAAGGATTGCATACAAGAGGAATTGGAGCAGTTATTGCTTGCATGGCAACCAATGCCTGCTTATATTCCTTCCTCAACCTAGTCAGTCCCTTATTGCACCTGGCAACTTTGCACACAAGGACTGTCTGCCTTGCAGAAATAATGCAGTTTGACACCAGTTTAATTGCCACAGCTCAATGTTATGGATTCTTGGGATTTGTAGTTCGTTGTGGCACCAGAGCGCTCTGACAGTAGGTAAATATTTATCAAAACTATAAATCCCACAATTTCATAGCATTGAGCCATGGCAGTTAAAGCAGTGTCAACCCGCATTATTTCTGCAACGCAGATTGGGTCTGTGTTTGCTCTTAACCTTAAGGTACTTTCAGGCTGCAATCCAGGACACTATAGGGATTTGTTGATACCTCTCTTATACATGCCTGTCTAGGAAGAAGCCACAGTAAACTCAAAGAAGCCTACTTCTGAGCAGGCATGTGTAGGATTGCACTGTTACCACTGAGACAAGTCTATTGAAAGTTTATGTTAAAATTTCATTGTTTATCTTCCTCACTATTATCTTTGAAGAGTACAAGAGGAAATTACTTGTAAGAAACGGTTCAGATGAAGCATAAAGAGAATCCAAGAAGCTGGCAATTGTGTGTCAGTTTACATACCAGAAAGTGAAACCTGATGGTTCAGTTGTTATCTCTCCAAAATAGTAGGTTGATTCACATGTTCAGCAGCTTACAGCTCAGCAGCCCTTGGATATAACCACTACACCACCAATATTTTTAGCAACATCCATGTCGAAATGTATCTGATTAGAGCAATCCTTACCCCGAAACTTGCTATTAGAGCAATGGGAAAAGGCAAAAGTTGTTCACAAAGAGCAGAGATTGGATCGTCATGAAGTATGACAGTCTGGATCCAACTCACAGTGTTGTAGAACTATTTCAACATTAACAACTGGCCTGATGCATAAACACCCATAATGGTGAGTATGGCACTTGACTTTGGTCCCTGTTGGGCTCCAATAATTGCTGTCAGACCATACTGGAATGGTGAGAAGAACAATTTCTCAAAAGGCTGCCTGGATTGTGGAAGCCATGCGAGCAGAATGGAAAACCCATAGACATATTAATCTTTATTAAATTAAGTAAGAGAAGTCACAAGAAGGGTGATAGCAGTAGATATCAAAAGGGTAAGTAAACAGCTACGTCTAAGTTTCACAAAGTTTGTGATCATTCTAGAATAAAGGATAGAACTTTCTATGCTTGGTCCAATAAGAAAGGCTTTAAAATAATAGCAACTACTTGACAACTAGAGATAATTTTCTATCCCATCAGTAAGAACAGTAAGGGAGAAACTCATAGGCCCGATACAGAGCGTCCTGAAAGGATGCTCTGCTAGCGCCTCCTTTTTCGCCAGTGGGAAGCCGCAACAGATAAACCGCACAAGCTGTGCCAGCAGAATGGATAGCGGAACATTTCAGTCCTTGGCTTGCACATATTATACTAACTCATACTATAGCATTATATCCCAACTGGTTCCTTGTGATAGAGGAACTGAATTAAGTTGTGTGTACTTTTGATCGATTCCAGATGGCTCCGAATGTCAATCAATGCTACCTGGGTTCTTCCATTTACGTTTCCTCAGCAGGGCTAGCAGTGAATAGCTGTTTCTCAACAAATGCTCCCAACTGTGGTTCTTCTGCTATAGATCTCAGACAGTTCTGAATACAGTGGTACCCCAGGATACGAAATGACCGCGTTACGAAATTTCCGGGATACGAAAAAATTAGATAGGAAAAAACTGTTCCGGGTTACGTTTTTTTTTCGGCTTACGAAAAATTTTTTGGTGCTTTTCGGCGCTTTTTCGCACGAAATCGCGGCTTTCCAGCGCTAGCGGCTATGGCTTTTTCGGGTTGCGAAATCTTTCGGGTTACGAACGGCGCCGCGGAACGAATTAAATTCGTAACCCGGGGTACCACTGTATGAGAAAACAACTTCCATGTGTGATTCTTTTTCAAACTATGTAAGGGCAATGCACCAGGGTAGACTTTGCTGGTGTACCAGAGACAGACTGGAGATAGGAAAACCACTGCCAATCAGAAGGCATGAGTAGAGCCAGCAATGCTAAAGGAGTTAGAAAGCAACACCTACCTGTAGGCCTCAACAGGGTAACTGCAACAACTGGGAAAGGGTGTGGGTGTGGAAAGCTCATTTGGAAGAGCTGGCAAGGATTTAAGAGATTGGGGAAAACAAGCAGAAATCAGCTTGACCCATGTTCGATAACCCTTCCTGTGGCCACCATGCCAGGAACAGATTCAGGCAGCCTGGTAGACAGCTCTGCCAACACATAAATGCCAAGTGAGCCTGTCCTGTGCCAGATGAATCTAAAGGTAACAGGTTTGATAGGCCACTGAAGGGAGATGGACCTGATGCCTGGAATTTTAGAACCCTCAAGGGAAGGGTTTTTTTGTGGGTTTTTCAGGCTATGAGGCTATGTTCTAGAAGAGTTTATTAATGATGGTTTGCAAACAACTGTGGCTGGCATCATCAGAGAATGAAAGAGAGTGGGGTATAGACAGATTTTGGAGTGATAACTGTGGATTCTGAGAATAAAAATATTTGATTTGGTTGTTGCTGGGTAAAGTGACTTTTCTATCTTATTGTGGTGAATTTTGTAATGATGCATTTTGGCTGAGCCTTAGAATGCATCCCTGGCTGAATCTAAAATGTGAAAATACTGATGATATTGATGAGGGTGCATACTGTTCAAAGCAAACTTCTTCTAGTCATCTTAAAAATTGCCACCATTATAGCAAGGAACATCTGTCGATTGGCTTCATGGTTACAGGCCACAGTATGTGTTATGTTACGATGTATTGCCCAATGAGGCCATGAAAGCATCAACACTGTGAAGAAATTTCAGTACTAAACATAAAGAACATGCCACAATGAGTGTCATTTTTTTTTTCAAAAGGAAGGAGCAGTAGTTTCAGGAAATATTTTACCTGCTGCAAAAATAATAGTTTCTTAATTGATGAACAAGAAAGCATCCAAAGACCTTTCTTTAATACTTTTGTCAATTGACATAGTTAACAAGTGAATTGATGGTGTGTCGGCCAACATCAGGAACAGTAATAAGAAAGAATTCATACGTTCCTCTATTTTGCTCTGCATCTGGACGAAGGCAGATGTAACAAAAAAGTGATTTTATTATGCTACATTAGTTATGAGCATGAGATAAATATTTTCAAAGAGTTACTGTTCATCTCCTCATTGGTACACGCTACAATGGAAGATAGCTTTAACAGCTTAAATGAATTTATAACATCTCATGACATGGATTGGTTTCAGTGCATTCAAATCAGCACAAATGGGACACAAGTAATGTTGGGAAACTTTACTAGACTTGTAGCACCGATTAAGTAATCATACTATCAATGATCTTAAATGAATCAGTCAAAATTGTTAATGTTATAAAAACCAAATCACTGAATTCAAGACTTTTGGGGCAGGTTTGCAAAGGTATGGACAATAAAAATCCAACAACTATTGTGAAGTCAAAGGCTTTCATGGCTGGCATCCATAGTTTTTTGTGGGTTTTTTGGGCTATGTGGTCATGTTCTAGAAGAAACTCTTCTAGAACAAGGCCACATAGCCTGAAAACCCCACAAAAAAACCAACAACTATTGTTACACTGTACAGCTCATTGGCTATCATGAGGTAACACTTTGTCTCTTTTTTGGGAATTGAGAGATGAGATAAGAATATTTCTCGCAGAGCCACAGTTTCACCTCAGTGATCATAAGACAGATTTTTCCTGGTTAGTAAAACTAGCATATCTATCAGATACCTTCAACAATATGTGCTAAACTTAGATCTTCAAGGAGAAAAAGTTACAGATTTTCAAGTTAAGGACAAGATCGAAGCAATGATGAAAAAGATGGAATTGTAGCATCATCACCTATTGAATCAAAAGTATGAGACATTTTCAAACCTCACATGTTTTGGACTGTCTTTGAAGCCCAGAAATGTAAAGTGATTCAAAATATGTCTGTGAGACTGCTGTTTCTGAAAGGCTACAGTGACCACGGCTTTGTAGTGTTAAAAGAATTCCACTTGTTGCTTCTGTTTCTGCTTATCAGCTATAAAACTTCTCTGAACCATATTATAACGTTGGCCCCTTTTCTATATACTTCTTCCTCTTAGACAGTCATGATAAGATACAGTTTCCCCCCCAATCAGTTAATCTTTATTTACAGTCAATAGATCTGGCAAGACATGCTATAACTTAAAACCCTATATAATAGAAATATTATGTATAACTTAAAACCATATAAAATAGAAAGGTTTCATAAAAATACAAGAAGATTACATAAAATTAAATTATCAGATTGGGCTACAACACTGGATATTATTTTTGGTGTCAGAATAGCCTGGCGTACAGCTCAGTAAGGGGCAATCATCTGGTTACTGCACTGGTTATAAAAGGCACATGAGAACAAAATGTGTGCTAGAGTTTCAACTACAGTACTTGCCATCCACAAGGGCAAAATCAAGCTGAAGTGGGTAGCCCAGCATACCTGCCAAAACATAAGTTTGAAGGGAAGACATGGTGAACAAAATGCAATATCTTGGAACAGTTAGGTTTTTAAGATAGGAAGGCTGACAGAAAGTTCCTGCATAATGAGTGTTTAGGGCACTGGGAGAGCAAGAGGTAATAGAATTGGACCCAAGACTGCAAAAAGCAATGTCCCATAGTCTGCTTCAGCCATTTTTATGCCATCTCATGGCTTAAGCAAGGATCCAGAAAGACCAATAGAGGCTGCTTTACGAGCCACATGTTTAGTCCATCTGCTGGTATAACTATCCGAAGCAAGGAGGTCCACCAAGCTACCAGTGCTTTTTGGAATTTCCTTCTTATCACAAGGTATGTTTGAATAGTATCAAATTGCTTGTCCTTCTAGGAAAACCCTAGAAAACACTCTTTTCCCACCCAGGTTTTTCTATCATGTCAACTAATTAATTTAAATGTCTGATTTCTTTCCCCCTTCGCCCTCACCAGTTTCCAGTGTTTATTGCTCTGTGGTTTGATTATTTTGTATTTTTTGTTATTATTTTACAGTAGACATAATTTTAATGTTTCTAATATTGTAATACTGTAATATTGTAATTTAATATTGTAATTCACCAGTGAAGAAGTAAAGAGTCCCATATAAATCTGAAAACAAATAGTACTATGATGACCCTTGAAGTTTGTATATCATCTTGAAAATGCTTGTAAAGTAGTCAGGAAAAGGTGCAACATGCAGCGTTTCCAAAACCAAAGCTTATAGCTCCATCAGCAACATGCTGAGGAAAGGGACAGTTCACTTTTCAAGTAATGGGACAGAAAGCAAACATGCCTAGACCTAGATATTTCAGTTTAAATTACAGCACTAAATTGGAAATGCTAGATCCCTTCCACAGACAGCCAAGCTCCCCAAAGCATCTGGCTGCTGTGAATAATGCATAAAGAAAAAAAACTATTTAAACTTTCAAACAACATGAAGAAATATCCTTGAGTGGTCTTTAACAACTAATTTAATAGGATTTTTAAAAAATCTGAGGAGGTGGAGACAGTTGGTAATTAAGGACCAGATATTTGGAAGAATTCTGCATTGGATAAGAGTCATCTGCTTTTTGATGGCTGGGTGAGGAAACACAAGTTTGTCCAAATGCATGGGGATGGGGTGTGGAAATGCAAGGTGAGGGTTCAAACAGGGACCACACACTGCATGAAAGTACAGTATTTGTTTTCTGACCTAGATTAGTACTCAAATGTACTAGCTACTTAGCTCTCAAATTATCATGCTGAGAAGAGCTGAGAGAAATGCAAAGATTACATTTATCCAGATGGATAAAACTCCACACATCTTTTGGATTTCTGTCTCTGTGACTTGTAGCTACTTTGCATCTGTTTTGTTGGTGCTGACAGAATCCTTCCCACAGTTATAGCCATTTGCTCCCCAACTATTTACATTAGTAGATATTTTTCCTAAATTGTGTTACTCTTTACATGAAAGAAACAGACCAGGCACACGGATCATTGTCCAAATTAGTCAAATGTTGGGGACAGTGTGTGTGTGTGTGTGTGTGTGTGTGTGTGTGTGTGTGTGTGTGCACGTGCACATTTGGAAGGTGGCAGTGCTTCTTCTATTGAACATATATCCCAAAAGCCTTATGAATTGGATAACACATAGCGGTACTTAAACATGAAAAATTCTGATTGAGGTCTGGAGCAGACGATCCTGCATTTTTCAAAAGTGAGTTGAAACCCTGCTGTCTGCATGGCCCATTCCCAAACCTACATGCTGTGTCTTTTTTTTTTGGGGGGGGGGTCATCTCCACACCATGCAGGTGTACCATCACACAAACACACTGCCTGTGACCTCAAATTACCTCCCAGATGCCATTCCATTGGCCAGCCCTTTGATCAGCCCCACTGGTACAGAGTACAGTATTGGTGCTTCAGTGTGCCAAGTGAAACATTGATGAAGCACAATCATGGAGCCCTCCCTACATGCCCCCTTCACTCCCCTTCACCCCATGCCTCCCTGTTGGATTGCCTGGTTTATGTATGTTGTAATTATATCCATTGGAATTGTCCCACTTTCACTTCTATGCTTTGCTGCAGCCCTGCACTAGCACTGGGCAGATGTGAAGATGTTCATTCTCCACATTAAGTATCAGAGTTTCTTTTTGCTCCACTTTTTAGCCCCGGAGTGTTGCTTGTTCCACTTCCCACCCACTTTAGCCTAATGTGTCATCTAAACACTCTGTCTTCAAAACGGCTGGAAGCCACTTTATTTTGCCCATATATTTCACCCCCTACACAGTTCTGGCCTTAGGAAAGAAGCAAAAATAAAAGAGGGGATAGAAAATCACTTCAGCTCATGCATTTCTTATTGTGCTTAATGGAGAAGTGGCTCATCTGTCTGATCATTCATTAAGCAGGACATTTTAGTCATCTATGAATAGGGTTTAAAGTATAGAATAGATTATACTATCTTTAGGAGGAGATGGCAGATTGTCATCTCGGCCTCAGAGGGAGCCATCAGGCAGACCCAGCAACATCGGGGACTGCCTGAGAGCTGGTGGAGGACTACTTCTGCCGCTGCCCCCCCCCATGTCACCTGGGAAGAAGCTCCCCAGAACTGCGGAGGACTGTCTTGCCGCTGTGGTGGCTTTTTACCAGGGGGGAGGGGTCAGTGAGAGAGGGGTGTTTTTATGTATTCTTAATTGTTTTATTGATATTTGCTGTGAACCGCCCTGATCTATGGAAGGGCGGTATAAAAATAATAAATTTATTATTTATTATTTATCTTATTTGTACACATATTTAGCAGATAATTCTAGTATCTGGTAAACATGCCTGCAGTCTGTTGTAGTACATTAGTACAGGTTATAGTGACATGTTTGTATAGAGCAGGAGTAGGAACTGTGTTGCTCTCCAAATGTTGAACTGCAACTCTTGACATTCTTTATCATTGACTATTCTTAATAAGGCTAATGGGACTTGCAGTCCAACAAAATCTGGAGGGCTACACATTTCCAACCCTGGGTACACAGCACTGCTAACATTGCTTTCTAATCCCCAGTCAGGCAGTGCTCCAAATATATAGGCCCCATTCACACTAGCATTTTTGTGACAAGTAAATTCAGGTAGATTCGATCATGCAATACTGAATCAAAGTTCCCACTATCTTTACTCCTTCGGAATCTCTCTGTGGCAATTTAACCCTGATGAAGTTCACATTACCATTTGTATTGATTTAAAATGGAGCCACCATTTTGCTTGTTCTTGGGTTTTTTTTTTTTTACACTGTCAATCAAATGACGCGCATCTACATCACACTGTTTGACCAACCCCCTATCCCCCCCGTCAGCCTCGGAGGATGGCAATGGCAAGCCCCTCAGAACAACCCTTAGCAAGAAACCCTGGGATACGTTAGCATTGGGGGGAGTCACACCTTCTCAGCCATATAATAATATAATCTATAAGCAATATAATATGTGTGAGAGCTTTAGTTTGCACCAACCTGGGGGCAGATTCTGTTGTGGTTTTATTTCTTGGGAAAGAGGAAAAAAAATGACCCCTAACCCACATCCCCATTGATAGGCTTTAAAAAAAAAAAAGATCAAGCAAATCATGTATACCTTTGTCATACTGATGACATGAGTATTTAAAGGTGCAGTCTACTGTGGCCATGCAATAGCAAATGTGTGCTTAAGCTGTCAAATTTTATTTTATTTTTTTAAAAAATAATGATCTAATGATGTTTTCAGGACAATCCCCTCCCTGGCTTTGAAGAGCTCGGAGCTGAGAATCAGAGATCGATGCAGAAAAGTGGGGGAGCCATGCTGAACTTTAAAGAGACCACTTTCCAAAGCGTGGGAATTGAATGTTGAGAGGGAAAAACAACAGCACTTGGCTGGCAGAAACAGAGCAAAGGGATGGGCATGATCTTCCCCCTGCACATTAACCCCTCCCTCCTGGATGCCCTGAATGGGATTAGGAGCGAGTTCCCATTGGCAGCACCCCGATAAAACCCAGTGTTTTTTTGGGGTGGGGGTGGGGAAAGCCTCAATATTGGAAAAAATCAGAGTAAGGGGGGGTTGCACCAGTCCCCTTTGAATTCAGGGCAGGAAAAAACAGCACATGTGAGAATGACTCCCCTTTAAACTGGTTTGCAAACCACTTTATAACATAGTGTGATTGGCCCCATAGGTTGGTTGAGCGTAATGTTCTACATTCACAGCTCTCTGCTTCTTTCTCCCCAGGTAATGGAGGGCTCTGCACAAAATGTATAGTAGCCAAGAGAAGGAATAGAAGAAGCAACCAGGCAGCACCCAAATGCAGCGTTGTAGTTGGGGGAAGATAAAGGAAGTCACTTGCCTGGATCTCCAGGAAATCATTGCTTCTCTGGGATAGCAACCTTATTTCTTTCCTCAGCTGTGCAGATGGGATGGGTGCTGCCTAGTCACCTCCTTTTCCTTCAGCTAATGGAGAGATGTAACAGTGTCCTTAGGGCCGGTGGCATGGGTTGGATGTTGTATGAGAAGCTAGTGAATAGCTCCATGTACAGCATCCAAAACCAGACATAGGCATATATAAACCTAAGTTATGACGATGAAGGTCATGAGCTGCTTTCTAGCCATTATCTGTTGCAATTAAATGCTTTCTTCTTGTTTTTATGCAAAATATAATATCTATATGAGATTAATTTGGATATGCTAATTTCTCCATCAGTGCACCCCCCCTCCCCAGTTCTAGTTGGCATCTCATAAGGTTATTTGTTTATGTGTTCATTTAGGAGTAAATCCTTCTTTAGTGGGAGAGGAAGAAGGTGAAAGAGTGACAAAGACTGCTGCTTTTTTAAGATATCAAGGACATAGAAAAACTCCAGTGATACTTCTTTTCCCCCCCACCAATTAAGAAGATAATTAATGATGCCATTTGGATCTACCTCGTGGCAGTTTCCTCTCAAGCCATCATCAGTTTGACCATCATGTTGGAAATCAAACATTTTGCTTTTGCTATTATGCTAGTTCAGTTTTTCTTTACTTTCATCCCACAAAGCCACAGGCAGGAAATGTCACTGTTATGGTGATACAAAATAGGACACGCATACCTCACTAACTTTTTGCTTTTGTTTTTAAATGAGATTGGGACTGTCATCATCTGTTACATACTAATTGTTTCTCCTACAGGGGATTTATCTTTTTTAAACTCAAGACATTCTTTGAACAAAACTATTTTTCTTTAACTGTCAGAAATAGATGATTTAACATACTATTTAGGGTAGTCTCACTGGTCAGAACACTGGTCATAGTTCAATATTGAAGTATCAGGAATAGATCCAAATTTGGACAATGGTTAGATTTTCTATTGAAATTGTATCTTGGTATCCTACTCCATGAATGTATCATGGAAGAAACATGCAAGCCTCCTCTTAGTTTGAATCAGAGTTCAATCCAGTGATTCACATTGGGCTCCCAATCAGTTCAAACTGAATTGCACCTGATTTGGTTCCAAACCTAAAGACCGGAAATCTTCCCATCCCCCATAAGTGCATAGCATTTGAACCATAGTAATCCACTCTTGGTAATCCTACCAACATGCAGATCGATAAGTTCAGAATGTTTAAAGTTTTCCAGTATTTATGTTGCTTTTTTGCAATGTAGTGTATGTGGGATTCTTGTGTAAGATTTATTGTATGTCTGTAACTGAACCACAGGCAGGATAGACAGACCAAAAGAGTGAAGACAGAATAAACACATCAAAGTGAACATTCTGAACAAATCACTAAGAGCTTTATCACACTAGGGGAGATCCAGCGGGAAAACGGGAGTTAAACGCGATTTAAAGTACATTCGAATTTAAACCAAACTTGTAAATTCGGTTAGTTTATCACACTAGGGACTGCCCAACTAACTGCCAAGTGAAATAATGTGAAGTTAATGTGAACACAAAGCAGAGAAAAATGGCAGCTTTTTTACTTTCGGGTTGTTCTGAAAGTAAAAAACTGCCGTTTTTCTCCACTTTGCGTTCAGATTAACTTTGCGTTATTTCACGTTAACTGCGATGTTATGTGATAAACTTTGGGCATTTCTAGGTTTTCTTTGGTTTAAATCTAGTTTAACTCCCATTTTCCCACAGAATCTCACTAGTGTGATAAACCCAATAGACTGGAATCAAAATCAAATCTAACATAAAAAACAAAACTCAACACTAGACACAACACATCACAAAATAAGTATTCTGAAAGAGCACTGAGACCAACAACTCCCCAATAAATAACAACTCACTCAAATGAAAAGCACACACATTTAAGGAAATGAAAAATAAGGAGGAAGGATGAGACTGGACCGAATAAGGATTAGGAAGCAGGGATATAGAGTAAAGTACATGTAAGATAAAGAAAGACATGTTCCTGAAGTCCAACAAAGTTCTTCAAAAATGTTCTTCGCCATTAGTAAAGAGTGAACAAGAGAGGGAGAAGCAGTATGGTGATGTGGTTTGAATGTTGTACTAAGACTCCAGGAAACTAGGTTTAAAATTCTCACTCAGCCACAGAACCCCATTGGGCTACCTTGGGGAGGTCACACTCTCTCAGACTCCCAGGAAGCCAATGGCAAGTCCCTTGCCAAAAAATACCTTGTGATAGGTTAATTATAGGGTCACCATTAGTTGGAAAGGGTCTAAAGGCATACAACAGTACATTGCAAGAAAGGAAGATAACTACAAAAGCCCTTTCCCCAGACCACTATATGTGGAAAATGCTGGTGAGATTTTTGTGATAATTTTCACTAGAAACTGGTTAGATTTCACCTTCATATTTCCCACCTTTCCTTTTCTTCAACTTAGCATGTTCTTCACAAGATAATGTTTTGAAACAGTTTGGAGGTATTCTGTTTGGCTTTCTTTTACTGCAGTTTTATGTCCAGATTGCCAAATCAGTTTGAATCATTCCAGTCCAATGTGTTTCCATGCAGTCTGATTCAGTTTTTAAAATGTGTTTAGGCCTTCTGCCAGCTGTCTGTTAACTGCAGTGAACTTCTAATTAGGATTAAGAGTATTATAAAAACATTTTAAATTTATAGAGAATGCTCACAGTCCTCTATGAATGAAATCATAGTAAACCTTCCTTTCTCACTGCTAGGCCACATCTTCTTTCTCTTTAGATGATTAAACTCCCAAATCCCCAAATAATCCAGATACCACTGTCCAAAGGGACCACCGTTAGAACATAATACAAGCACCATTAGATTGATGCAGAAGAGAATTTATTTTAAAAGAAGGTTGATGCTTTTGAGATTCCTGAGAAATTAACTGAGGGTAGAATCTCCTCCTGAGATATTCTTGGAATCCATTGAAAATATCAATTTTTGCATTATGGTCCCATCTAATTAAATTAAATAATGAGTAGCAAAGCTGTTTTATCGAACCTGCCCTTGTTCCTTAGAGAAAGGCCTTTACAAAATTGTGTTTCTAAGTCATGTCATGTCATGAGCATGTTTAGAGGACAGATATGCTGTTATTTCTTCTGTACATCCTGAAAAACATTATAGAAGGTATTGTGAATTATCTTTGTGTTGCAAATATATAATGATCCTACTGAGAGATTCTTCATGGGACTGTTGAAACATTTTTCTGGGATGATATGCTCTGACAGGAATATTTATTTGCTGGTTGATGTTGATAAATGTGTTACTTATAAGACAGTTTTGCATCTAGTCGCAGCTGAGAAAATTCAAGTATGTTAAATTTATTTCCTGTCAAACTGATCACTTGCTGTTGTGCTGCCCTGTTCAGAATAATGCCAAGCTATTTGATTCACAGTCTAATTTACACATTACAAATCTTGGATTGTTGTACTGAACCCAACATGGATATTATTTTTCCTGCCTTTTGATGGCTTTTGGTTTCAGCAAATAAAGTGTTGGTGTCAACAGACAGGTCATGTGAAGATGGGGTTTTTTTGGGGGGGAGGGGGTTGAGATTGGCCTAATGCACTTTAGACTGGGTTTGAGTCTTGACCGTAGAGTTGATGCAATTCATAAACATATGGGTATTTCTTTGATAAGCATCTCAGGACTAGGTTTCACTCTGGGTTCTGCTGAGATTTATTAATCAAGGGTATGATGACTAAGTCAAGTTTCTATTAGGAAATGTTTGGGATGTATGCATAAAGAGTAGACAAAATAAGAACTTAGCAATGAGTTGTGCCTCTAAATGAGGAGGAGGTTACCGAAGCAGTGACAAAACCTTAGTCATCCATACCTAAGAGGTTTAAGAACACATCCTGGTACCTGAGATTAGACAGCTTCTTCCCAAAGCACTTAGTGAAGGCATGAAGTTTGCTGTGATCAGAAGTAGAGATGCCTGTCAACTTGGATAATCCATGCCTTGGACTGGGGGAATTGGACAAATTAATAGAGGATGGGGCTGTTAACAACTGCTAATCATGGCAGCTATATATTCCTTCCTGTGCCAGAGGTAGTATGTCTTTCTGTATATATTGTTAGGGAGCATTAATGGGATATCATAGAATCATAGACTCAAAGAGTTGGAAGTGACCACAAGGGCCATCCAGTCCAACACCTTGCCATGCAGGGACTCACAGTCAAAGCATCCCCAACAGATGGCCATCCAGTCTCTGTTTAAAGACCTCTAAAGAAGGAGATTTTACTAGTCTGCAAGGGAGTGTGTTCCACTGTCAAACCGTTCTTACTGGCAGGAGGTTCCTCCTAATGTTAAGGTGAAATCTTGTTTCCTGTAGCTTGCATCCATTGTTTCATGTCCTGTTCTCTGAAGAAACTTGTTTCATCCTCAATATGACATCCCTTCAAATAATTAAACAGAGCTATCATATCACCTCTTAACCTTCTCTTCTCCAGGCTAAACATACCCAGCTCCCTAATTCACTCCTCGTAGGGCATGGTTTCCAGACAGTTCAACATTTTGGTTGCCTTCTCTGGACATGCTCCAGCTTGTCAACATCCTTTTTGAATTGTGGAGAACTGGACACAGAATTCCAGGTGAGGCCTGACCAAAGCAGAACAGAGTGTCACTATTACTTCCCTTGATCTCGTCACTATACTTCTATTGATGCAGCCTAGAATCGCATTGGCCTTTTTAGCTGCCACATCACACCGTTGACTCATGTTCAACATGTCGTCTACTAGGACTCTTAGATCTCTTTCACATGTCGTCTCGTTAAGCCCAGTGCCCCCCATCCTATTTCTATGCATTTAATTTTTTGACCCTAAGTGCAGTACCTTACATTTCTCCATACTGAAATTCATTTTGTTAGCTTTGGCCCAGCTTTATAATCTATTAAGGTCATTTTGAATGTTGATCCTTTCCTCTGGGCTATTAGCTATTCCTCCTAATTTGGTGTCATCTGCAAATTTGATAAGCATGTTCCCTATTCTTTCATCCAGGTTGTTGATAAATATGTTCAATAGCATGGCCCAGAACAGAACCCTGTGCCCCCCCCCCCACTGGTCACTTCTCTCTAGGATGAAGAGAGACCATTGCTGAGCACCCTTTGGGTTTGGCCAATTAATCCATTTAACAGTTGCATTGTCTAACCCACATTTTACTAGCTTGTTTGCAAGAATGTCATGGGAGACCTTGTCAAAGGTCTTACTGAAATGGAGATATGCTATGTCTACATTTATTTCAAGCTGTTCAGTAACAACTGCTTTGTGCCTAAAAGCTGACCATGAATTCTTTGGCTGAAAACAATTGGAAATAGCTTCATCTACCAAATTGGTAATTTTATCAAAAATAGAGATCAGATTAGTCTGGCATGACTTGTTTCTATGAAACCCATGTTGACTTTTTGTGATTATGGCATTCCCTTCTAAATATGTATTGCCTCTTTGTTTAATGATATGCTGCAGAATGTTTCCTGGTATTGATGTCAGACTAACTGGGCAATAATTGGAGAGACCCCTTTTTTCCTTTTATTGAAGATGGGGACAACATTTGCCCTCCTCCAGTCTGCTGGTACTTCTCCTGTTCTTTTGAGTTCTCAAAGATTATTGCCAATGGCTCTGAGATTACATTTGCCAGTTCTTCTAATATCCTTGGATGTAGTTCATCTGGTCCTGGAGAATTAAATTCATTTAGATTAACCAGGTATTCCTATACTACCTCTCTACTTATTCTGTACTGCATTTCCTATACTGTGTCATTTGCTGCATTTTCCTCAACTTCAGCAATACAGGAATATGTATTGTAGCAGTTGTATGTAGCTTGTCAGCTTCCCATAAGCAACTGAATCTTGGACCAGATGGGCATTGATATGATCCAGTGGTGAAGTGATTAATTATAGTTTGCTTGCTATTTAGTCAAACAACATATGACTCATCTCTTTATCTGTACCCATGCCTAATACAGATAATTCAATCCTCATTTTCTTATAATAGAATTTGGATTGTTTCCTGGAAGTTAAGATGTGTTTCAATTCTGGTTCTGAGGCAGTGACACTTGGATGGTGCAGGGTAGTTTAGAGGGTGTTGGAAACTCCCACAGTTACTTCTTTAGAGAAAAACACATTAGGGGAAAAGGTGCAAATGAGGCAACCTCCTAGCAAGTATTGCTACTGCCAGAATACTGGCTTAGGTGGAGTAGCCAGCACAGCATGACTATCAACTTCCTACCTTCTCATTCCATCTAATGGTAGGGTTGGCCCTATTAAGAGGAATAAAGCCTTGATTAGGAGGTAACCATGATGGTCATGACTCTGTTTGCCACCATATTTTGCCACGTTGTCAAACATGGCATGTCTACTTCAATTCAGAATTCTTCTTGTGTGGTCATTGAAAGGTTACCAGTTGTATCTCTTGCACTCAATGCAGGTGACATGCTTGCTGGATTTATATAATTGAGACAGATGCACAGTAAGATACTTGTGAAGACAAGCTGTCAGTTCAATAGACCTTTCCTCCCTGCAGGAAAGGATTATTGGCACTCTTTAATTTCTCACTATTTCAAGCTGTTCAGTAACAACTGCTTTGTGGCTAAAAGCTGGCCATGCATTCCTTGGCTGAAAACAATTGGAAATAGGTTCTTCCTCCCTTCTTTTCTTAGGGGTGTTTAATGCATCACAAACAAAATGCCACATTTCATATATTTCAAATTGCTGGCAGAGAACGTGCACCCAAACCCTGTAAGAAATGAAGCTGAGGGGGGTTGTAAATGAATCATCTACTTGTCAGCTACCAAATACATCACACGATCACTTTAAAAGAAGCAGGATGTTTCTACCTTGAAATCTACAATGCTTTTCTGATTCAAAAGGTATCTTTTCTTCAAAGTGACTTCTTTGATTATTATCATTCTCATACTTTGATTATTATTGTCCACTTACTCTTTTATGCCTACAGACCCCAAGGGTTCGTTTTCATTGTGGAGAAAAGCTACTAGTGGACTGCCACAGGGTTCTGTCATGGTTCCAGTGCTATTCAACATCTTTATCAATGATTTCAATGATGAAATAAAAGACATGCTTATCAAATTTGCAGATGACACCACAGGGATAGCCAATATCCCAGAGAAGGATCAAAATTCAAAATGTCCTTAACAGATTGGAGAGCTAGGAGAGAACTAACGAAATGAATTTCAATGGATAAAAATGCAACAGATTACACTTAGGCAGAAAAAAATGAAACACTCAGAAATAGTATGAGTGACACCTAGCTTAACAAGAATGCATGTGAAAAGATCTAAGAGTCTTAATAGATCACAAACTGGACATAAGTCAACAGTGTGATGTGGCAGCTAAAAAAACCCCCAATGCAACCCTAGGCTGCATCAGTAGGAGTGTAGTGTCTAGATGGAGGGAAGAAATAGTACCACTGGAAGTAATAATACCACTGGAATTCTGTATCCAGTTCTGGGCACCACAATTCAAGAAACATGTAGACAAGCTGGAGTGTGTCCAGACAAGGACAACCAAAATGGTGAAAGGTCTGGAAGCCATGCCTTATGAGAAATGACTTAAAGAGCTGGGTATGTTTAACGTGGAGAATGGATGGCCATATTTAAATATTTGAAGGGATGTTATATTGAGGATGGAACAATGTTATTTTCTGTTGTTCCAGAGACTACGAATGGAGCAATGGATTCAGACTACAGGAAACAAGATCCCACCTAAACATTAGGAAGAACTTGGGAAGAGCTGTTCAAGCAGTGGAATATAATGCCTTACAGAATGGTGGAGTCTTCTTCTTTGGAGGTTTTTAAACAGAGGCTGAATTGCCATCTGTTGGGAGTGTTTTCCTTTGATTGTGTCTTCCTGAATGGCAGGGGTTGGACTGGATAGCCCTTGAGGTCTCTTCCAACTCTAGGATTCTGTTCTATGATTTTATGATCCTGTTTGAATGCTTGCTCTGTGATAGCAGCTTGCAATACACTGAGCTGTGTTTGGAATTTGAGAGAACACAAAGAAAAATGGAACAAATGTACACAAATCAGAGAGCATGTAATCAACTTGGGAGTCTTTGGCTTTCTGTCAATGCAAACTGATTAAACTTGCATCAGATTAGAGTCTGTGCTTGCTGTCATTTGTACTGCTGATCATTAAAGTGCAGACGTAAATAGCAAGGAGCAATAATCCTATATATCTCCACATAACCTGTGCAGTTAAGGGATGATGAATGTTTGGATTGTCCTGTCTTGTCTTTTCTCCTTGTCATCTCTGCCCCACTGGTTTTGAATATCACATCACACTGCCTTGTTAGTATGCATTGTTGTTGTGATCTGATTTCCCTGTTGTAGCGGCAGACTGGCACTGATAACCACAGGAGGCCTACTAGATTATGCTAGCTATGAATCTACTAATTAAAGTTGGCAAATAACAAAAATGTCTATACTTTCTCTTGCATTATTGAAGTCTGGGTTAATCAAGATTTTGTGATAAACTAAGCACTCTTATCAGCAGAGCAAAAGCTGGCTTATAGGCCATTTTCAATCCAGTCTGAATCCTTACTGAAGTGTAAATATTTCTAGTTTGTTTATTCACTTTATAGACCACGGCATCACAAAACATTCAAGTATATTGATCAAATTGTCAGCTCGATTTATTCAGTGCATTTCTGGGCATCAGAATCCATGCTTCTTGCTTTCATTAGTGAACCATAAAACACATTTACTTGAAATTAGATGTTGCAGAGATAGCAAAAGTGGCAATATATGTAGAATGTCATGACTGAATATTAGTTATCTGGGGAGGTGGAGTTTGTGCACTTTGTGGAAGTAAGGCAATACCTAGCCATGACTGCTACATTATATGATTCCAAAAGCAAGGCCATTTGCTGCAGTCATTTGGAATAATTCCTTCATGTACAGAGACTGTACATTTCGAAACACTAAATACAACAGAATGCACATTTAAAATCGGATGAAATGTTTGGGTTATTGATGAAAAATCTCATAGCCAAATATGATTACCAAGTTATTTGTTTGTTTGCTTATGTCAGACATATTGGTTTTATGCATATGCAAACCCAGAATTAAAAAGCAAAGCCCTAGTAATGCTCTGATATTTATCACTAAAATATGTGTGCTCTCTTTCAGTTTCAATAGCAAGAATGCAAATTCTTCATGAAATTGTTCAGAGGCTGAAAGAATGCTGTTCACCAGATAGCAAATAGCTTCACAAATTCTGGTTGACCAACACTGTCTTGTTTACTTCAAGCAAGGTTTATTTGAATATTCTTTGCAAGCAGCATTTCCTTCACTTACAAATTCTCTCTGTAGCTTCAAGACAGATTGCCACCACGAGTCAGTAAAGACACAGATTCTAATACAGGAACATAGTAAAGTGTGTTAAACCCAGATACACACACCATAATGGACATTTCCACTAAATAATGTGATCTTGTTACTCTTTCAAATTATAATGTTGTTTTTCCCCTTGCTTTTAGGAATGACCATGGCCTGAGCAATGCATTCAAGATGCTATTTTTTGAATTTATGGATACAGGGAGGAGATTATGCTGCTGTTTAGATGACACCTCAACCAATTCCAATGGGATCTTTATTCCCTTAGCTTGACCCTCTGCTCTATCCAAGTAGAAAACTGGGTGCAGAAAACTGGTTTACAATAATAGTTAAAGGTTCCAATGGAAAACTAACCTCCTTTATCTGACTTTGGTTATCAGGTTCCACTTCACAATGGAGGGACTTTAAGATGAATAGCTCCCCTTTATTCTCAGTTTCCTTATCAGGATACATGCAATTTTCCCCTTCTGGCATATAAATGGCATTAAGTGTGCGATAAGATAATGTGAGGTGGATTTAAAAAAGAGACTTGAATATCACCTTTCACCTGGTAGTATTTAGATGATATGCAAAATCATCTGCCACTTCATACAGCACTGAAATTACTTCGGCCAGAGACTTTATATGTTCCAAAGTCATTCATTCTTTAAACATTGGAAACAAGATCAAAGCCCCTTTTATGTTGTGCTTTGCCAAGCATTCAAATAATTACCACACAAAGGCATTTAACAGCCCTCCAACTCTGGTTTTGCGGATCTCTGACAGAATTCTCAGCACATTCTTCTGGTTCAATCATTTCTGCAGGATTCACTGGGCAAAGGACCACAGTGTTTGTCTCAAGAGTAGAACTGCTGCTGTGCCAAGAATCAAACTGGCACAATGTAATGATGGACTAATATAGACTTTTTGCATTAGAAAGACTTGCCTAGATGCTGGCATCCAAATGTTTTAAGGTCGTAGTTTTGCTTATATCACCATAAACTGTAATTTGCCATAGTACTGTGCTACAGATTCCCATTCTCCC
The DNA here is from genome assembly GCF_019175285.1 of Sceloporus undulatus. Taxonomy (NCBI): domain Eukaryota; kingdom Metazoa; phylum Chordata; class Lepidosauria; order Squamata; family Phrynosomatidae; genus Sceloporus; species Sceloporus undulatus. The sequence goes on along the minus strand of NC_056524.1, from coordinate 135,146,644 downwards.
ATTCTTCAGAGTGCCCAAATAACTTCTTTTCTTCTCCTTTCCTCCATGGATTTTTTTCCTATAGACATTATTTAGTTCTTGTTTTCATCTGTTCTCTTTGTTTTCTCATTGCACCACAAGATTTTGGGGTTTTATCCAACTATTCATTCTGTCCCGTGACTTCAGCCATCTTGTATCAGCATGCCTTCTTCTTTAGATGCTTGATTTTCTGGGCTGACCTCCCACTCAGCCATCCTTCAGCTTTGGCATGCCTACCTTGCTCGGGTATCTGGCTTCTTAGCTCACCTGTAAACATCACATAGATCTCTTATTTCTGAGTTCCATGTCAAATTTATTAACCACTCAAACAGAAGCTATTTCCCTCCAGGATCTGAAATTAGGCAATGTGAATAATTTTGGAATTAGAATTTTTTTCTTACATACTGCAAATTGCCCAGAAATGTAGCAGTAGATCAGTAGAACCAGGTCTGATTTCTACCCACTCCTAGTTGAATTGTCTGACTAATATTCACAAACTATCATAGGTCTGATTTCTACCCACTCTTAGTGAACATTCTCTTACAATTCAAAATTATAATAATACAATTGTCTATTTCTGAAGACTGTGTCACATTTTAAACGGCAGAATAAAAGCAAACTGACTGTTTCCACCTTTTTATAGAGGTGTGCCTGTCCTTCATGTGTTATTGCAACTTTTATTAGACATGCAAAGTTAATCTGCTTTAAGCATTTAATATATAATCATACCAGGGTGGTTTTTAGGGAGTATGTATGCCTTAGTCATGCCTTTTGAGTTTTGTATATTTTGTTCTAATTTTATACTTTTTAAAGATGATTCTGTTTTGAATTCAATTGTAATTTTTTAAAAAAATGTTTCTATCTGTGAGCTGCTTTGGGTCCATTCTGGGAGAAAGGCAGCATACAGATGAAATGAATGAACTAATGAATGAATCTGCTGCTTTCAATGATCTTGAAATTTGTACATTTAGAATTTAGAATGACTTGTGGTAGCATTTTTGGTTATGTCAGGGATGTCCACTGGTGCCCCCACATCTCTACCCAATGGACCATATTTAGCTTTTGATCTGGATTTTATCCCGCTTTGTTCACCATCTCCCCTAGCAGAGTGGAAATATTTCCTAACTAGACTGATCCATCTAATGTCTTTTTCAGAAAGGATGGATCTGCATGGGCTAGAATACTGTGGAAGGGGGCCAGAATATTCTGGCCCTCAAGCTGCCCCAATGCCCCTTCATTACCTGGGGCACTTTGTTGCAACAGTGTGTGACTGTTCGTCCACATGTTCCACTGTGCCACTCAGTGCCACTGGTGTGAGCCACACATTCTGAGGTCAGAACAAAGTGCCCAACATTGATCATGTGGCTGGCTGCCTCCTTCTACCTCAGGGTGAGGGACTTGCACAAGCAGTGTCCCATTTGGATGGCACAGAGGGACATATCGTAAACAGCCACCTGGTGTCAAAATAGAGGGCTCTGAAAGAACCTGAGGAAAAGGTAACTTTTTAAAAAAACAACAGCAATGGATTCTGCCTGTGAAAGCCTCTGACTTCACACACACACACACACACAGCGAGAGAGAGAGATTGAGAGAGAGAGAGAACAGTTTAATGGGGGTATTTGGCAACTCCAATGCTGAACTGGCTGTATGTCAGCCAGACAGTTCACACAAGAAATGGGGATTGGTGTGAAGTCTGATCATCATGGGAACAGGGAAGAAAATGTTTTATTTGCTCCCTGTGGACATGGCTAAAAAGACCTTCTAAGTTCTTTGAGTGGTGGGGTGTTCAAGAAGCTGTTTCCTCTGAATAGGGAGGATGGAAAGAATCTATTCAACCAGGTTCATGAAATAGGCCATATCTGTCAAATTGCTTGTCTACAATTCAGGCAATTTCCTACATTTTCTATCCCAGTAGGCATTCTGTGTACATAAGTCAGTGACACTGCATAGAAGAGATCTGCTATGTAGATATTAGGTAGTGGATATGCATTGACACTATATCACACACAATTATTTCAACTGAGTCATCTGTCAGTGTTTATATGTCAATTAAGGCTGAATAATATCTTGTGTTGTGAATCTACAGTGTATTAATAGCTTGTTTTCTGCAGCATCCACTGTCACTACTTTATGTGCAGTGAATACAAATCTCAAATTTTAAAAAATGCACACTGAGGACAATGCACTGTGTTCACCTACATTTTAACATGTTTGTTGACATTTCCCCCTTGTTCTGAAAGAATCTCATTATTTAGACTTGCAAGTTAGTAACTGAAAGTTGAATTGCCTGACTAATATTCACAAAATATCATAGGTTACATATTATGCTTCTATGCTCTTTTGTACAGTATTAGTAATAGATACTGATGAAGATTCCCACAATAAACCCTAGATTCCAAGGCAGCTGCACTTTTAGTTTTGTAATATAATAATCTGGCAAGCGCATTCACTTGCTTATCTCTGGACTTTGACAGCATGTAGTTTGCAAGAACAGTTTTTCGCCCATGGTACATTGGGATGATACAAAAAGCCTTGTTTGTTTCACCTCTCCAAAGCTTTTAAAGACACAGGTATCATAAACTAAACCTATGAATTTGCTGCTCTGTTGTCAGAAGTATTCCACAAGTGATATTTTGTATTTTCTTGAATAAATGGTTGGGTTTGGTATAAATTTAATGTAGAATCAGATCACAACTATATTGGCTGCAATATTTAATTTTCTTTCTTTATTTTGATGATTTGATTTTCATAATATTGGGGGGGGGGGAGGGGATCTGCTGCTGCTATTATCCTTTTTCTTGCCTTATTTTGCCTGCGTGCTGGGATTGCCTCTATCCTCAGAAAGTTTGTTTGGTATTGTCATGGACTGCTATGGACCTGACTTAGAGGCACAGTCAGAGGACTCAGACTCTGAAGACATGGAGGAGGCTGAGACAGAGGTAGATCTGGGGCTGCTAGGATCTGAAGTCCCAAAGCAGGGTCGGGAACCTGCAAAGAAAGAAACAGACTCTATGGATTTTAGGATTCAGGTGCTAGGACCTGTGGAGAGAAGACAGGTCAAGAAGTCCTTGAGGAGATCTTCCAGGCTAGAAGCCAAGAGGAGAGCTAATAGGTTTCAGCTGAGAGAAGCAGAGGCCTTTTAAAAGACCTCCAGCTGCAGAGATTCTTTGCAGCCAATAACCAGTCTTGTTGTTCCTGTGTTCTTGGATTCAAGTTATCTGACCTCACCTGGTGACAATGCTCTTGCCTCTGCCATTTGCTCTGACTGGTATTGTATGACCCTTGGATTGGACTCTGGACTACTCCTTTGCATATTCCCCTGCTGTGCTGCCCTCAGTAGAGGTAAGCAGGACAGGTATTGCCTCTTAAGGCATTGCAGCAGGCTGCTGGTACTATAAGGTGGGTTAGCCCTTCTCACTTGATATTCAAAGCGAAGATAGATAACAATCCTGGGATCTGTTGTCACTTTAAAGAGACAGCAGGCAATTCTTGGCTTTTCTGGTGGTGACTCACACTGCCTGCTTTAACTAACACCTAAATAAAAACAACAAGATATGGATAATTAGGGATATAAATTAAACTTATGGACATATAAATTAAGTCAGCATGGTATAGTGGTTTGAGCACTGGGATTCTGGAGACCAGGGTTGGAATCTCCACTTGGCCATGGAAACCTGTTAGATGACCTCAGGCACATCACATTCTCCAAGCGTTAGAGGAAGGCAAAGTCAAACTCCTCTGAACAAATTTTGGAAAGAAAACCCATGATATGTTTGCCTTAGGGTCGCCATAAATCAGAAACTACTTAATCAGTGGTAACAACAACATTTAACTACCTAAAGCACATGCAAATGTACTAAACAGGCACATTAATAATAAAGGCCAATGGAAGATTAAGCTGGGCTATTCAACAAAACAAAAGGAAATTAAAAGAGTCAGTGAAACAAATTCAGGTGACACTCAACAGCTGAACATGTGCCACAACAGCTTTCTGATAATCTTTATGAAATGAAGAGATAATAAAGTGATTATATAACTTTGATGGCCTCATATAAATCTGCTCCATAAACACTATGATTGGAGGGTGCTAGCAAAATTACTGCCTCAGGTTGCAAGGCAGAATTGTCAATGTGCAAAGCCCAGCTCCCTTCTGTATCATATCACCTTGATATGTTTCTTACCTTATACTTTCTAGGTTTTTCTTATTTGTGTTTGAAATCTGGATCTCCAGATCAGTCTGAAATATTTTAAGATGCAGTTCTCCCTCTCTGGATTCAAACTATACAGAGCTCCTATTAGGATATCATACAAATAAATCAGAATCAGTCAAATTTGTTATTTGAGATTTGGCTGAATCTGTTGTCGAGCCCTACTCTGAAGGTGCTAGGATTACATAGAAAATGTTAATATTGGTGTTATTGTGGGTTAAGGGTGGGAAAAGTGACCTTGCAGCTTCTTTAGCCTTACTTTTCAAAAATGGATAACATTTCTAGTTCTCATTGTTTATGGAAACACCAAGCGAGAATCAACTTGTTTGCCTACTCAGAGTTCAAGTCATTCTGTGTGTGCATTTTTAGTTAATTCACTGAGAACATCTTTTATCATGATAACAATAATTGTGGTTCTCATATTGCATTAATCACGTTTACTATGCCAAGCTCCTTCTAGGAGTAACGTTACCAGCACCAACAATGAAACAATGCAAAACCACATTACTGTGACTTTATGCCTCTTTTGATTTATATTCTAGCTGCAAAGATCCTTCTTTAAAATATAAGCAGACTGTGAAAAAAGCATGACAGGTATATAGGCTATCAATATACTTAAAGCTTCTGGTTTGTAGGAAATTGCTCCTTGGCTGCATTGACTATCCTTTTGGGTAGGTGAAAATATACAACAATTAGGATACATAAAATACTTTGCCAGGTGCTCTACGGCCTACAGAATTCCAAAGTGGATTGCACATTCTGAGAGGCTAGCAAGTTTGGTAAATTTACTGACTTTACTTCCTAAGGATTAAAAAGTGAATCCAAGCAGGCAACTGCAATGAATTCCTGCTTGGTCCAGAAATTCCAGTAGTAGGATATGATTCCTTAGGTAGAAATGATGAGGGCTAAATGAGGAAGAGGAATGTGAGACACTGTGGGAAGTGTAAGGAAGACACTGAAGGAAGTCTAGGCCTCCAGCTGACACTGCCTGGGTTACCAAAATGCTGGGATTTATTTATATATTGAATTTAGATTCTTCCTTTCCCCCCAAAATTGAATCCAGAACTGCAAACAACAAAATTGCAGAAGCAATTGTAATTTAAAATATAAAACAAACTGAAAAATAAAATATTGACATTTTTTGGTGTGTGTGTGGTGGTGGGGAGAGAGGAGCAACTGAGTTGTGGCTTAGATGTAAATAAGTGACTCCTGTACTCTCCCAGTCCCATGGCAACAGAACTCAACTGCCTTAACTCAACCCCTCTCAAAGTCTTTGCCTATTGGTGGAAAGCAGATGGAGAAAAACTCATCCTACCCTCTATGATAGGGGGTTCAAGAATTTGAGAACAGCCACTGAGAAAACACATTATTGTGTTTGCACTAGACATGCTTCAGAAGATGGTCGGGGTATCCCTCAAAGATCTCAAAAGCCTGGACAGATGCATATGAAAGAATGTAGACTTTTGAGTTCAGTTTGAACTCAGTTCATACTATATTTATATTTATATAACCAGCACATTGAATTGTATCCTGAAAAAAAGTGATAGCAAATGAAGCTCTTGTAACAAGGGAGTGCATGTGCCCGACAGAACTTTGGCTGCAACATTTTAGACAACCTGAAATTTCTCAGCACTTCTCAAAGGCAGATCCATGTAGAATCAATTATGATAGTCTAAATGAGATACAATTAAGGAAATTGTTAAAATGAGAAGATTAGGTAATATCAAAGAATGAGCAATGTTGGCAAATTAGTGTCAGTTGTACAAGCCCACTCCTGGCCAACTCTGAAACCTGGGCTTCCAGGTCCAGGACTGAATCAAGGCCCCATTCCCACTACGAAAAACATTGCAGCAGGATGTGAGGTAAATGACCCTCGTTCCCATTTGAAATCGATTCTGATCCTTATCAGATTGATTTCAGAGGAAAATGCGGGTCAAACCCAAAAGCCCTGAGGTTTCCTGACAGTACTTCCAAAGTACTGTTTTTTGGATGAATCGATTTATTGTAAAATAAATCGATCCATCCCAATGGAAACCACAGGCGTATTTGCATCAGCCACCAGTGACTGGTTCCCCTTGTCTTTCTTGCACATCAATACTTTAACTTAAGGCCCCTTTTTCTCCTTCACCACCCCATACTGTCCCACTTTTCCTTCACTGCCCCCTGGAACCTTCCCCCTCCCCCGGGGGGGGGGGGCATACAACCCACTGTGGGAATCACTGTATTAAAGGCTCAGTAATACCCTACTAGAATAATAATAATAATAATAATAACAACAACAACAACAACAACAACAACAATCCCTAATTCCATTTCCATCTACTTTAAGGGGTGTTGGACCAAATCCTAGATCAAGATGGCTAAATGCCAAATTAACGAATGCCAATAGAAAATACTCATAAAATGTTAACTTATCTGTAAAATGGGAAACTTGGATGTGATGAAATATATAGAATTTAACACTCAGTGTCTTGGACTGCTGCTGCACTGCACAATTAATGCAGTTTGACCACTTTAGCTGTAATGGTTCCATTCTATGAAATCCTGGGATTTGTAGTTCAGAGTGCTCAGAGAAAGAAGGCTAACTACCTCACAAAACTAAAAATCCCATAATTCCATAGTATTGAACCATGGCAGTTAAAGCGATGTCAAGCTATGTTAATTCAGCCATGTAGGTGCAGCCTTGGGAACTACTTACATTAGAGTTTTAGTACAGTGAACTTTGAGAATCTTTTAATTGTCAAAATATACAAAAAGAAAGAAAGAAAAAAAGATGAAGATTTGGGCAGAACTTTGTGAGAGACATTATTGTGATTCAGACTGTTCTATCATTATGCATTCTTAATGTACCATTTTACAAGCATGAAACAATAAGCAGCATCTGGAACATATCTCTGTGATGAACCAGTTGCCAGGCATGTTCTCTAAATTGTTTTGAGAACAGAAACTGCATTTAAAGATGACACTATGATTTACACAGCCCATTTCTATTCATGTAGTTACAGCAGTGGTCCATCACTGGTTGTGATCCATCACCATACCCCCCACTGCAAACCCTCCCCCCATTTTTACCCTCAATAGGGGCTGTACGTGGCATTTTCATCATGTTTTTAGGGGGAGCCCTCAGCCACTTTAGATCCAGGAAAGGACTTTTTTTTTCAAAACAGGAATTGGCTGGAGGTTTACCTATTTTTAAAAGGGAATTTCCTTTATCTAAAATAGCCTAGGAAGGCCCAAAACATGCAGAAAATGCCCCCTAGAGAGCATTTTGGGGCAAAAACATTCATCAGGGTGGGCTACACTTTGCTCATCTGTGCTGTACATGAATGGTGCCCCACATGAATCCGTGCTCTACATGAATGGTGGTAGCTCACCAGGGTTTCAGACAGGAGCTTTGCCTGAACCTAGGACTTCTGTGTTCACAATAGATGCTCTACTACTGAACCAGTGATGTGTTCAAATTGAACTTGTTTATATGGAAGCACAGGGATTGTAAACATCATTTATTTACATTTCAACCTCCCCTTTCCCCAAAAGCTGTGAGTATTGTATGTGGGATTAAATCAACCCATTTTATTCTTGTAACAATTCTCTAAGGTGGAAGTGGACAGCCTTTATGTTTACACAATCTGCTTTGCTTTTCATTAGATCCCTGAGGTCCACAAACTGTAGGAAGGTTAAAAATGTTTCAGGAAGAGAGACAGAAAATTGAAAGGAAAGGGGAAATGGCAGACAGATAGATGGAATAGAGCTTGGGAAAAGCTGTAGTAGAGTTAGGACAGTCAGCTGGGGGGGGGGGGCTGGGGGGGAGCTGTGAATGAATAATTTGTTCATGACTTAATGTATGATCTAATTGTGTATTAATAAATGTCTACTTGTTTATTTATTTTTTTACAACTATGTCTGTCTGTTTCTGTTAAGTTTTAATAGAGAATCTGCTCCTGCTTGCCCACAGTGAACCCACTGAACAGCACATCCACTGGTCCATAAGGGGATCACCCAAGTACCTAATCCAGAGAGGGCTCTTAAGAGATGAAAAGAGGAAAGGGGAATGACAGGAGCCCAGGGCTTGGAATAGCAAGGCCAGCCTGGACAGAGGCTCTGTCACATATATTTTCCCATTTGTGTTTTTCACTAAGCTTTCCTCATTTTAATTTATGAAAGAAAGAGAAGGGCTTATCCCAAGGGCAAATATAATAATAATAAGGATTTGTTTATAGCCCGGCCTATCACAAGGAATCAGGGCAGGTTAAAACAATAAAGTTTTAACAAAGCAAATAAACAATTACAACAAAATAACGAAGCAATTCACAATAGCAATAAATAGCAAAAAATACATATCAATTCACAGCACCAAATTATATAACAATAAATGAACAAAACAAGTAAAATAGAAAATAATCCCCATTTTCAGTCCCCCATCCCAATCCTAAAAATAATATAAATGATACACAATTTTAAAACATTACAATCTAGGACCATAGAGGGGAAAAAACCCAGCTGGGCTCCTGTGCCTCCAGAGTCTCTCTTCTGGTCCCTGGTGTTATTTTTCACTGAACCACTTTTACAACATGGCTGGGAAAAAGTTAGACCATGGCCTCCAGTTTTTTTGCAGTAGACTAGCAAGAAGTTCTGGCTCCAAGTAATTAGACTAGTAGCGGGAAATCTCCAAAGCTTATCCCATGGGCAAATATCCTGGTTTACCTCTACTGGCTTCAGTTCTGGATCTGGGATGCCCCCAGATGTTATCATAACATAGGAGCAGTAGAGAGTGCCAAAAAGAGGCGCCTCCCCGGTGCCTCTCTTTGCTCCACAGGAGCTCTGCAGCAACCAAATTGTGTGGCACTACCGCACAGCAAAAAAGGAGCGCCCGAAAGCAGCTTCTTTTTGCGGTGCCGCTGCAATGCAAAAAACCTGGAGGCCATGGTCTAACTTTTTCCCAGCCATGTTGTAAAAGTGGTTCAGTGAAAAATAACGATAGATTCAAAGTCACTCAGTCAATGTGTTTGCTGACCTAAGATCACTACCCTGATTCTAACCTGAGACTTTATTCTCTGTGCCAGGTGTGGAGGACCTGTGCCCCTCCAGATGCTGTTAGTTTCTATCTCCATCCAGCATGGTCAATAGTCAAGGAATGATGGATGTACAGTTCAATAATATTCTAGAATACAAAGGTTCTCTACGCATTGTATTTGGGAAATGATACAAGATTTTTATTTTAAAGTATGCATGAGAAAAAAGTTGTCTTCCTTTTAACACTTCTCCATTTAGTACTCTTGAGTCTTACTCAGCCCTTTCAGTGTAAACGCTGACATTCTGACATCTTTAAGCTTGCTTGCCACATATTTGCTTCTCCCTCAAGGTTTGAGGGAGTTCATTCAAAGGTTTATTATTAAGGAGGTGGAATCCTCTTGATTTATCAGCTCATGGCTAAAAACCTGTATCCTCCTTCCTGGAATCTGAATCCTTAACAGTTCTCTAAAAATGACCTCGTGAAATCTTGAGCTCCCCCAGGAGTGTCATATAATGATATGGAAAAGGGGGAGGATAGGAAGAGGGTTTTTTTTTTGGTTGGCCATGCATCCTTGAGACTAACAATACATTAAAGGAAGTTAACTGTAATAGTTCTTAGCAGACAGTTTTATGGTGGAGCAGCATAAAGAGGTGCTTTAAATTGTGAGAAGGTGCAAACAAGGAAAACAGCATCCCCTTTCATAGATTTTCATCCTTGTCCTTGTTAACAATTTTTCTAAGGAGTGACCTCAAAGGCCTGCCTTCTCATCTCTTCCATGTCTTTAGACAATCATGTTGAATGAAGTAAATCAGCAATGCCATAAGATACCTTGGTGACAGGAAGCTTTCTAATGGTAATCAATTGATTACATGTATCTTTTGCTGTTTGTGTTGTGCAGAAGAGTGGGATAAAAATGAATAATAATAATAATAATAACAACAACAACAACAACAACAGTATAATCTGGGCTGCCCTGGATTGTCAAGATTTGCAGCAACCCTGGGATTTGTTTATACTATTAAATGTGACAGGGAGGCTATTCAGATTAAGCAGCCACACTTCCCCCCATCAGAGGTTGTGTTGGTGTAAAATGGCAACCTTCCATGAATTATTTCTGGCCGTGTGACACCTAAAAACATTTTTTAAACCTGGCCATCAAGGATGTGCATGTACAAAGGAGCACAGTAAAATGCAAAAAGATATACTTATATGCAATTATGTGCCTTATATGCATAAATACAGCAGCTTTTTTAAAAACAATGGTGATCGTGCCATTTGATTTCCCACTCTGGAAAACTCATCATTTCCACCAGTGCAAATCCACCAGCCACACTTATCACACATTTGGATTTTCCTGGAAAATCCAAAGAAAATAGCAGTTCCCTCTCTTCCAGGACTATCTGCAAAGTAAGCCCTCAGGTGCACCCAAATCCAGCTAATTCCCCAAACTGATAAGAATGTCATATGTCTGATAGATAGTCAGTTTCTCTTCTCCTTTCCACACAACTCCCTATGGAGTTCCTGTTCATGTAAAATGGGGATTCCCACCAGTTTCAAGTACACTCTGTAGCTGAGCTTATTGTTGAACGCACTGCACTTCTTTGAGCAAATGCTAAACCCATATCTCAGTAATAAAGCTTAGTATTGTTTACCTGATCACTTATCAAGGAATGAAAGAAAAGCTAATCACGGATCTATGACTCTGGGTTTGTTACAGAGCATAGGATCATGTCGGATCGGAACAAGAATCAATCAAAATCAGTATTCTCTTTTTGAGCCCTGTTTTATCATGTGTGTCCTCAGCAACTGGGACTGAGACATATATTATATTTGCACATATTGATTACAGATAATGGATTAAACAAGCCAAAGGCCCCAAAGTGTCATGTAAATTCAGAGTTTTTGCCTTATGTAGCTGATTATGTGGAAGAGAGACATGAAGTACTAAGAAAGCAACAACTAAGAATAAAACGTATTCACTGTTAGCCATGTTGGCCCTGAAGAACATTCAACAGTATCCACAAAACAGTGGATTTTATTGAGCCAATGAAAATGCATGAAATACATCACTCAAGTTTTTGAAGCTTCACTGGCTTCTTCATCAAAGATGTTTAAAATCACACAAGAGAAGAAAAGTTACATTGTTAGTCAGAAGTAACATTTGAGAGAAAATGTAGGCCTATGACTCTAACACTGTCACTTTTCTTCTCCTATATGATTTTTAACATTTTGCCCGATGAAGAAGCCAGTGAAATTTCAAAAGTTTGCATCATGTATTTTGTGCATTTTGGTTGATCAAATAAAGGTATCGTTGATTTGTGAACCAGGTACACATAACATAACTATATTCTGAGGGGGAAAATTTCCCCAGCAAAAAACAGTGTTTGGATGGTAATGATACTTCTTTCATGCTGGGTGATGAGGGTCTATAGCATAATGCTAAATGAAAGCATTTGTGTCTAGGAAACTTGCATAGGTAGCACAACTGTGAATGAAATTCAGCGGCCGGTATCCAATATGGAGTTAAGAACATCTAAGCTCATTGATTTCATGGTCTTAAGTGTGTTTAATGTTGTGCTGGATTGCAGCCAATGAATTAGAAACTAAGGTCTGAGCTGTGTAGGTATGCGTAAATTTTATAATGATATACTGTTATATCCCTAGAAGATTTGTTCTCATAATGCAGGTTTCTTTGTACACCTGAATGAGAATAATACATTCTTCTACTGGACCCTGACTTTAAAAACCATTCCTCTGACTTTAAGAAATATCCATATATTTAAGTAAACTTTCAAACACATGCATTTAGGGACATGTGTTATATAAAAAAAAGGCACTCCCCATATCTTGTTGTATGTATGATTTCCTTATACCTGACCCAGTTCCACATCACTGGAATTTTTTTTTATGTACACAATTACTGCTCAGTTGATATGTGTATAGTGAACTTTGTATTTTCAGTAATGCATAAGTTCTCTCTGTGGTGTTACACATATGCAGGGTCATGTAGTGGCATAATTGTGGCATGCTTTGGGGAAAGAGGCTATGACCTCTTATTGCAAAAGAAGCTAGAGAACCCTATCTCCAAACACAGGGAGCTCGGCTTACCCTATTTTGAAGTGAGGGATGTAATTGACACTACCATCTAAAAGGGAAGGTTGTTGGGAATAAGAACAATAATTCAGAGTCCCAAACAATCTAACTGCACTACTGCATCCATCCAGGTCCAGTGCATGACATTTCCCCCTTAGATGTGCATATCACACAAAGCCAAGAATGTGGGCCAAACGTCACATGCATAATTTCCCACATGCTCGATAGTAAAAGCAGAATAACAAAGCAAACAAACAAATTGTTGCCTCTTCATAACAGCCAAAATCAGCGGCCTGATATTGCCTCCACACTCTGTGTAGTCATAGAGCTGTCCTTGTGTCCTTTGCAGATACAAGCAATCAAGTGTCTATTGATCCATCAGGTCAGATTTTTTTGGGATCAATTTAAGTTATTGGATGTGGACAAGTGACTTCCAACTCTAGGATACTGTGTATTCCTGCATGGCAGAAGAAGGTTGGACTGGATGGTCCCTGAAGGTTCCTTCTAATGCTAGGATTCTATATATTTCTGCATGGTCAAAGGAGGCTAGGCTGGATGGCCCTTGAGTCCCTTGCAACTCTAGCATTCTATGTATTCCTGCATGGCAGAAGGGGTTGGATTAGATGGCCCTTGGGGATCCCTTCCAACTCTAGGATTCTATGCAAATGCAAGCAGTGCTCTCCAGGACTCATCTCTTTGCCCCTCTGGTGCTACAGGGCCAGATATCTGACTATAGGGGCTGCAGAGATAATAGTGTGTATGTGTGTGTGTGTATGTATGAACACACGTGTGCCTTCAAGAAGCCCATGAATGTATGAGGAACCTGTGAATTTCCTAGGGTTTTCTTAAGTGAGGAAACCTCCAAGGTGATTTTGCCAGTTCCTTCCTCTGAAAGCTAGCCTACAACACCTAGTATTGTTCCCTGGCGGTACAGTGGACCCTTGTTATACGCTGGGGCTTGGTTCCAAGATCCCCCGTGTATAACAAAATTCATGTATGCTCAAGTCGCATTAAATATAATGGCATAGCAAAATAGTGTACCTTATTAAAAAAAATGGAAAATCAAGGTTTGATATTTGAAATTTATACTTTTTAAAAAATATTTTCAAACCATGTATGCTTGAATCCGACTGTACTAACCAGGGCAGACTGACTCTGCGTAGCTTCCAAGTTCCGAATGTTGTTGGACTGCAGCTCCCAGCATTTCTCAACATTGGCTACCCCAGCTAGGGGCTGCTGGAATTTGCAGTCCAACAATAGCTAGACTATTGAGTTCAGTGCATTACAGTATGCGCTGGATAGAGCAAGGTAGAGAAATAAAGAGAATTAGAGCTTGGAAAAGGTTTTGTCTACAATTGCATAATTCCCCTTTCAGCTATAGGACTCGTTGTCAAAACTGATCCCATCTTGTCTTCTTTACTTTATCTCTCTCAGAAACCAGACCAAGTTACCTCCCATCCTCCTTTGTGTGACATTTTCTGTTTGACCTTTGACAAATGCGAATCCAGTCACTACAATAACAGCATCTCATTGGTAAGGCACCTTTGTATGTAACTTGAGTGTGAAAATTAACACACTCTTGCATTTATGGCAATGATACAATAAATCAATAAAACAATTTGGAACAATTCTCACACCTATGCAATCATGTGGCAAATTTCTTGGCTTGTAGGTAAAACAATTAAAGGGGCCAAGAAATCAGCAATTTGTGTCTTTATAAGCCATGATGAATAATAATCTCATCACTAACTCTGGATAAAAAACAGGAGAAGTGCTACCCTATTGACCAACCAGGATCTCTCAATGGCTTTTGATATCATTGATCATGGTATGTTACTAGACCAGCTCCACTGGATGAGAGTAGGAGGCATTATGTTACTCATTTCACTCCTAGCTGGGGGAAGAGTCAATTCCATACAGCAGTATTATGGGATTCCTATTCCATTAAGCTGTGGAGTTCCACAGTTCCATCTGATTTTCCATGATGTTCAATATATATATGAACACACTGGGGAGACCATAAAGGTTTTGGGATAGTATGGTGTCAATATACTGATTATCAGTTCTGTTTCTTCTTGTTATTGGAATCAACTCGGGTTGTGCAGGTAATGGACCAGTCTTTGGATGCTGTAATGGGATGGATGAGGGCCAATAAATTGAAAGTGAATGCTGATAAGATGGACATTCTGTGGATTGGTGGTTCTCAAGTCCAGGAACTGGTTAACAATCTACTCTAAGGAACTGGTAGCAGTTTAGGAATACTCTTGAATCCAATTTTGTCAATGAAAACCCAAATAGCCTCTGTAGCTCAGGATGCCAGCTATGGTCTTTCCTGGACAGGGATAACTTAGCCACAGTAATTCATGCGTAACTCCCAAATTTGACAGTTGTAATGCATGTTTGTGAACTGCCTTTGAAGTTGACTAACTTTTACAGCTGGTGCAAAATTCAGCAGCAAAACTGTTGACCAGGGTACCACACCACAACATATAACACCACTCTTAAAAGAACCACACTGGCTGGCAATTTTCTTCTGAACTGAATTCAAGGTACTAGTAATGACATTCAAAGCCCTTAATGGCTTGGGACCTCCATATTTGAAGGTGAGCGCCTCTGTATCTGTGTCTGCCCAACATTTAGGCTCTGCCAGAGGGACTATGTCCTGCTAGTGGAGGAGAAAGGAAGGAATAGATTTAAGAAGGGTTCATCCCCATTATAACTTGTAGCTTCAGGACCTTGGACAGGGACTTAAATCTGAACTATACTGTAATTATAACCTGTAGCTTCAGGACCTTGGACAGGGACTTAAATCTGAACTCGTTTACCTTCAATTTATAGAGTTATGAAATAATTGCTGTAATCAATAAAGAGCTCCCTCTTGCTGAAGACAAGCTCTGGGGTATTCATGCTTCTCTTGGGAGCCCCCCTAGATCAATGGGGGCATTTGCCTGTGTGAGTAAGTCCCTTTGTTGGCTGGTTCAGCACTCACTTGCTCTACTTCCATCTCAAAGGAGACCTAGTAGAATCCTGGGCTTCCAGAATCTGCTCTCCAGAGGCAATCCAGTGGGGTAGAACATGGGAGGGAAACCTTCTCAGCTGCAGCACCCCTATCTCTTTTTTATCATGTTTAAATTATTTACTGATTTTAATTATAATATTTCAATTGTTTTATTTATTTGCTGCCTTGAGATCTTACAATAAAAATGTAGGCTAAAATATTTAAATAAATAAATACATTCCAATATCCCATAGCAATCTGTTCCTGCTAATAAAAAACAATTTATTCTTAAAAGAGCATTATTTTCAATACAGACAATAAAGGGACCAAGATTGTGAATTCTTAAATGTAAATATAATGGCATTGTAAAAAGAAACAGAACAAATCATTTATCTTCCATCAACTGGTAGGAGCATCTCTACTCATCTCACATTGGCCATTCTGTTGTTGTTGGGTGCCCTCAAGTCATTTCTGACTTATGTCAACCCTAAGGTGAACCTATCACAGGGTTTTCTGGGGCTAAGTGTGTGTGACTCACCCAAGGCCACTCAATTTGTTTCTATGGCTGAGTGGGGAATTGAACCTTGGTCTCCATAGTCATAATCCAATGCTCAATATTGTCCCTTTAATTCCATCTGTTGAACAATATTTAATCCACATTTGGTTCAAAGCCCTTTGAGTGCATATGTGAAAGTAAAGGCCAAATATAGAAGCAGTTTCCCAAAGGAGATGTTATATTTTCCTACAGTATTTTAAAACAATTAGACACAAGTAGCCTGGAGGTCAACATTGATCAAGCATCTTGTGACCTCTAAATGAGTACTCCTATAGCCTCTTGTAGTGAAATAGCCCGCTGGGAGTTCCAATTCAGAAACAAACTCACAATTTTTGCTAAACTGTGGTTTTGTTCTCTCATCTCTTTAGAAATTAAGACTAAAATTTTAGCTAAAGGGCTAATCTAAAATCAAAGTGAAATGAGGGGATCATCTTTTCTCATGATTTAAGAAGATGGGATAAATAATCTTTTGTCTCACCTAGTCTACTTCTAGGCAGAAGGTAGATGCAGAGTGGAAGATGAGCCCTGTTGCCACAATGATTTTTTCTTGTCTGGAGCAGCCCCCCACTGCCAAATAATAAAATAAAAATCAACTTATAAGAGTTAAGCAAGAAGCTTGGAGTTTGAACCTGAGATCTGGCAACTCTGTTTTGGCTGTACTACAATGAATGGTCATGGCTACTAAGCAGGCTTAGGAGTGGGAGATTGATGGTGCTATAGGTGACATTCTTTTCATAGCGTCTGTCAATTTTCAGGCATTCCATATATTGGCACCACTTTTGTAATAATTTGCCGCTCCTGAATACAGAATGCTGGTTGCTAGGAAAAGTCCAGGAGCTGTATGTGTAATAACTAGCATATATGTGTCATTAACTTGTTGTAAGCCGCCCTGATCGGAGGAAGGGCGGCATATAAATAAAAATATTATTATTATTATTATTATTATTATTATTATTATTATTATTATTATGCCAGGAAGCTGTCTTTTCAAAGATATTCTCATTAAAAAGGGAGCATGTTAGGGGTGCTTACTAGTACCTTACTTATTAAACTTGTGATACAGCCTCTTTGTCTGATGGAAAAGGATACTTCCGTCTTATTATATGCTGATACCTGTATGCTTCTTTTTCATATGCATAAAAAATTTGGAGAATGCATAAACTTCGGAGAGCCTTTGGTTCCTATTATGCTAGGAAATACTTACAAGCTGATTACTCCAAAACTAAAATACTGGTGTTATTTGGAAAGGGATGGCAGAAACAGCGATGGCATCTGGACAATCAGCAACTGGAGCAAGCTAATAAACTGCTGTGATGTTTCGTGGCTCAGCTGTCTCCTTAATGCTCAAGCCAGTGGAGGGAGGAGGGTTGCAGGAGGGTGAGAAGGAGTGTTTAACCCTTTCCTTCTCAATCCAAATGAAAAAAGCTGGTAATAAAAGCTAAATAGAGATGGAGAGTGGGCAATCCTCATTGAGATAAAAACCTCCCCCTTCATGACTCAGCAGGGCAAGAAGGAACACCTGACCAACTGGAAAAAAGGGGATGGATTGTAAAATAATAATAATAATAATAATAATAATAATAATAATTTATCTCGCCCATCTGTGCAATGCTTACAACATTAAAATATACGTTCCATAACATAACACAGCCCCCAAGCCCACTCCCCCTCAAAATTCCATTAA
Organism: Sceloporus undulatus; assembly: GCF_019175285.1. Classification (NCBI taxonomy): domain Eukaryota; kingdom Metazoa; phylum Chordata; class Lepidosauria; order Squamata; family Phrynosomatidae; genus Sceloporus; species Sceloporus undulatus. Next base: position 135,129,073 of record NC_056524.1, on the reverse strand, counting down.
GCCAATTACAATTTAAAACATGCTTAATACTATAACAATAATAACAAATGAAATAAATCGATGTTACTATTTCTAAAATTTGACTCTTTCTTACAAGCAATTTAAATATTTCTGCCTTAGCCACTGAAACCTAAAACAGACGTTGTGCCTAAGTAGTATCTCTCATCCTACTTGAACGTTTCCTTGAGGATGAACAATTGTCATCAATAGTTGTACATCTGCACCCTGTTTACAAGCTGGCCATCGCTGCCTTTGGCATATATACTGGATGTTTTGAAAAACTCAGTATTAGGATTTGTAATTAGTTGTTGAATGCTTTTATTTCTTCTGGAAGTCAAGAGAAATGATGAATTATCAAGGAAGGTTATGTAATATTCATTGATCATCCAAAGGATAATATATGTATTCATCAAGAGTTACTTTCTCCACTGTTATGCAAGCTAAAATTCTCCCTGTTCCTATTTGAAGCAGGCTTGAAAATATTTCATGTCTTTATTTCCTTTAATGCTAATTTGGAATTGTCTCTGCCTGTTCTTTATATAGGTAAGGAGCCACAGAAAATTACTCGTCTGAATTTATTATTTAGTGCAAAGCCCACTCTTATTATAACAAGCCACAGAGGGGTTGCTGTCAAGTATTTCAGCTCTCCTCTTAATTCTCTCTCTGTCTCTTTTTTGAGGTGAGAGGAAATAGGAAAGAATGGGGGGAAAACAGCCCTCTCTTTAGCATGGTGTCAATGCTGTTTAATGTATTAGAATTAATTGGTTTGCCTTTCTCATGGCATTTTTCTAAGAAGAATCACCCATTTTTACTGAAGCTATAATTAATGACAAAGTGTAGAAACATGGGAAGTGGTGGTAATACAAGGAATTTTAACTTCTCCAACAAGAACACTATGTTTTGTGAGGACACTGGAAAGAGTCTTCTCAACAACAGCTCCCAGGCTATGAAATCTCCTGTCTTTTGGAGCTGAGTTGGACCCCTCTCTGTTCTCTTTCCACTGTTTACTCAGGTCTTTGGCTTTTGTATATTATATCGTGTTTATATCTCCTGGTTTTAAACTTGTAGACTCTTAACTGGAGAAATATTCTTATTCAATTTAATAATTCTAAGGCCTGTTACAGACTGCCGAAGTAAAGCTGCTTTGGGTCTCTTTGGAGGTATACTGTTTAAATGATGCATACATCCTAAGAATCTGGAAGCTGCACCAAAGCTGCCCTCCAGTGCTTAGGAATGGAGTGTGGCTTTGGTGCGACCTCCGGACTCTTAGGACCCATGCATCATTTAAATCATACCTCCAAATAGGCCCGAAGCATCTTTATTTTGGCAGTCTGTAACAGGTCTAAGTAGATTTGCCATGTTTCCTGATACTTGGGTAAGAAGTAGGAGATTGGGGACTCAGAGGTGGTGCCTTGTAGTGAGTCTTGGACAGATGCAAAGTCTAGGGATGCCAGACAAGGCTTGAACTTCTCAGGGAGGTCACCCAGCAAAATAGCCAATAGCAAGAACTCAATGAAATCTATGACAGCATGTTCTGTGTGCTTTACATAACCTTGACCTAAAGATCAGTACCCATGTGTTAATTAAAAAAAAAGTTAAATTATTTGGAAAAATAAGGAATAATTAAAGGAACGACTTTTATATCATATGATACTAGCAGCCAGATTAGAATTTGCAAAAAAATGGAAAAATTCAAGTTTGCCAACAGTACAGGACTGGATAATAAAATTATTGCAATTGGCGAATTTGGACAAACTTAACATGTCTAAGAATAATAAGTTGGAGAAATTTATACAAAGCTGGGCACAGACGTTGGAATATATTAGCAAAGAATGCGGTGATATAATGATCATGCGTTTTAAAGACTGAATATACAAGTATGTGAAGCTTGTTTAAAATAAGTATATAGGGAAAATAATGTTCACTATGTGAAATAGTACTTTACGATATAAGTTGGGATCTATTGAGCATATAGATAATTATTAATTACTAATAGGATATCAGATATTGAGTAATGAAGAAATTCCAGGACTCTGTTGGGAAAGGAAGATCTTTTAGACTTTTTTTTCTTTTCTCTTTATTTTTACTCTTTTCCTTTCTTTTTTCTTTTGCTGTCTATTTGGTCTGTTTGTAATTTTTTATGTTCAGTCACCTATTTGGATAAATGTATGCATGTACATAAGGTTAAATAAAAGAAAAAAAAAAGAAGAATATTGAATAATTCTATAGTCTTTAGGGCTGAAGGGCGGAGTATAAATACCAATAATAATAATAATAATAATAATAAATTAATTAATTAACACTTCAGCAAGCATATTTTTGACAGCAAGAGGGAATGATGTATGGATTTTAAAAATATACAGAGATACTTACAAATACATCCAGTGAGAGTTTAAAAATGTATTTGCTTTATCTAAGAACTGTTTTTACTGTCATCAAATTAAGCTGTTTCGCGGTGACTAGGGAGAATCTCAGTGGAGTATTAATCATTCCATACACAGCCCTCTCAGTCTGTGCAGACAGGTATTAAACATGGAATGGGTTCAGTTGGGAAATCATACAGGCATGTTGAGTTTGTGTCTAATTATTAATGCTAACATCAGGTGTTTTAATAAGCACAGATGGGGATAAGACAATTTATTTATTTCAGTAAATGATTAGATGGCAATTACGCTTTAAATGTGGGAGAAATAAATTTGATTTAAATGGGAAAAAATAACTGACTTCTTGTTGGTGTTGCTTCTTATACTCTACACATCAGGGAAGAGGTTGACGCCCTCCCCTTCATTTTTGAGTTGAATAACAAGGTTTCTTAGTATGGGTATGAAACAGAAGTAACACCTCTAACCATTGAGGGGGGAAGCTCTGCTGGTGAAGTGTAACTCTTGCCTTCACTCAATATGTATGATCTTTTGCACAACTTTATAACCAATGTGGAACCATGTTATCAGGGGAGCCTTACTCACAGTGGAGTTCTTCTGGTGGCCACTTTTGGTTTTCACATCACAAAGAATGTGATAAGTGTTTTCAAGGGCCTTTCCTTTCCATTTTAAAAAATGATTTCCCCTTTCCTTTCTCTTCCAGAGAGCATATCCTGGAGGAATAATGATCATTAGAAGAAAAGGGAAACGGAGAAATGGAAGAGAAAAGCAGAAAAGTGACCCCTCCATGCAAAGCAGTAAACACCAACAAGTGTCAGTATAACTGTTGAGCTGTCTGTCGTTTCTAAGGCTGCATCTGCACTGCAGAAATAATCCAGGTTGATGCCACTTTAACAGCCATGGCTCTATAATATGGAATCCTGGGAATTGCAGTTTGCTGTGGCAACCGAGCCTTCTGACAAAGAAGAATATTACATGTCTCACAAAATTACAGTTCTCAGAATTCCACATCATTCAGACATAGAAGTTAAAGTGGTGCCAAAATGGATTATTTTTGCAGTGTGGATGCAGCCTAGATCTCTAAATATGTAGAGCAAATGTATACACCCATAGCAGTAGTTTCTGCACTCACAATGAGAATTTTATGAGAGAAGGCCTCTTTGTTTGCTCTCAGATCCTTCTCTCCATGGAGCCAAAAGTCAATACATTCTGTTTTTATGTATCTTTGGACACCATTCTAAGGACATATTTTCCTATGTTTGTGAAGTCAAAGGCTTTCATGGCTGGCATCCATAGTTTTTTATGGGTTTTTTGGGCTATGTGGCCATGTTCGAGAAGAGTTTCTTCCTGAAGTTTCGCTAGCATCTGTGGCTGGCATCTTCAGAGAATGCTTGCCTGGAAAAAGTAGTGTGTGTGTGTGTGTGTGTGTGTGTGTACACACACACACACACACACACACTCACGCACACACACAGTGTGAGCCTGGGAATGCAGGAATGATTTGCATGTGTATTGTTCTGTGCTGATGGCAGGCCTCAGGGCTGGGAGGCTAATGCAAAAGAGGATTAATGTCTGCTAATTGGTGATCATTATCTGCTGGGAAAGCCCCTGACTCTGAATGGTTTCCCATTTGCATTTGCTGAGTCCTCATTTTGCTATTCTTCAGGACTGGTAGCCAAATTTTGTTCACTTTAAGGGTTTCCTCTTTCCAGTTGAAATTATCCAGATATTTGTGGATTTCAATGGCTTCCCTGTGCATCCTGACAGGGTAGTGGTTGGCATAGTCCAGAATTTCAGTGTATTCAAACAGTATCCTATGTTTGTTCACCCATTTAGCTATTAGGATATGGATGGTGCTTATTAGCATATGAATACTTTGAGTTTCCTGCCTCATAAAGAGTAACAGAAAATAACAGAAAGTAACAAGCAGTGTAATAAATAATAAGTTATTTTTTGCCATCAGCATAATGCACTGGTTACTTTTTAATACTGTAATGAGCAATGGAGCACATTACTTTAGAAAGTAACTTTCCAAACTCCCTGAAACTCCTTGATTTGGCAAGACTTTGGGGGCAGAAATGAGATATATGTATGTATAAGAGAAATTTGGCAATGTTACCAATTACCTAGAGAGGTGGTGGTGTCTCCTTTTGTAGACATTGTCATAAAGAGGCTGGACAACTACCTTCTGGGAATGCTCTAGCTGGAGTTCCTGCACTGAGCAGGCACTGGACTCAATGGCCCATGAGAACCCTTCCAACTCTATGTCTCTATGTCAAATAATTACTTTCTGTTTATTGAATGGATGCAGTTGTATTTTTGTACTGATTTACTGGCTTTATTTTTTCTTCTTTGTGTTTGAGTAGTCTTCTAACACTTGTCTCTGGCACGTGGAGAGAAGATAGACTGAAATGTTTGAAAACAATATATTTACTAATACTAATGTTTAGCACCCATCAAGTTTTGCATTTGCATGGTGCTGGAAATAATGTTCAATGAGCTTAAAGTTATCCTTTGCACTACAACTAAGCTGGCATGCAAAAATGTCACCCCAAAAGTAGCCTTTCCAAGCTCTGAATGGTGGTGGAAATATATAGATAAATAGAGAGACGTCCTTGACAATATCAGGTCAGATAGAAAACCTGATAAATACTCCTTATAGTGTGTTTGTCAAACTAAACTGCACTACAGGTTCTGATAGAGCTTCCTTGGTCTCTGATTTTTCTCCTTCGAAGCCCAGAGGAAGCATATAGTAATGCTTTCCATCTTGTTATGCACAAAAACAAAGAGAGCTGGAATATTAGATGTACGCTTGAAGTGTTCTCTCCGTTTCTCTTTATCCTGTAGTACAGTATACAATATCGTCTGGGTGTTTGTGCTTTCCTTGTAGTATTCCGAAATATTGTAATTGATTAAAGGCCCCTTCTGTGTCAAACAAGGCTCCCCACATGGAGTGTTTCAAGCAGTCGTAACTTGATAAAGGATAGAGCAGAAATGTTTTGTGCAGCTTGAAATCCCTCCTGTGTAAAGGTACTCCTGTCTGCTCTGCTGAACTGCGCTTGGCACGGCGACACCTCAGTCACGTAGCCCAGTTCCAGCTTTCCTTTCTGTCCTTGCCTCCAGAGATGGGATTGAGAACAAGGTGTTTTGTTGTTCAAGAACAAGAGATAGTTGTGAAGCAGAGCATAAAATAACAGCGTTACCTTCTGCACGTTTTAGGGAGAAATGGCTCTACTTTAAACCTTTAAAAGTATATTGTATCTGTTTGAACTTAATTTTTAATTTTTAATTTTTTTGAAAACTTTTAAGAGCTCAAGACATGGTGTCAAACAATGTTACGTAGTAACAAGCATTTTCAAGGGCAAGCAGTATCTCTTATATACAGTCTTCCACTGCAAGGAGCAAGATAGGTTCATTTTTAACTTGTTCAGGTTCCTGTACTTCACTTCTCAGCAGATGTTGAGCAAATTTGACAATTATTTTACTACATCTTAACTTGTCAAGGAATGTGAGTCAGGTTGATCATTATGCTAAGTATCCCTTTGGGTCCAGGTGTTACCTGAGCCATGTCCTTTGCAGCAGGGTCATTATTTAACATCCTGCTTATCCTACTGAGTTCGGTTACTTTCAAGGGACAAAGCACCTATTACCATTTATGCATCAATCATTTTTTACTGATACCATCATTTGTCAGCTCCATCACTCCCAGGAGAAAGGCAGCATCCAAGGGTTTTCTGATGATGGAAACCTGCAGTTGTACCACTGTGATTCCTACAACTCCTTCAATTAAGTTTCACAGAAGGATGATTAAGGAAGAAAATTAAAGCTGCGTCATCAGAATATAACCTTCCAGAGAAGGGTTGGTGTGTATGGATGGATTGCAATGTACACTGGTATTAGCCTTTAATCCTGTGGTGTGACTCCAAGGTTATGGATGTTTGAGTAAAAGGTGGACTAGATCCTGCTCTGATAGTGATATAGTTTTGAGTTGGTGTCATAATTTTAATAATGTGGGAGTTTACTTCAGGAATTAGGGGACTGAGAAACTGGCATTCTCATTACTACAGTTTCCTAATGCATCTAGTTGTTATTTCACTAAGGCTAATAACAACCACAAAACAATGAATCCAAGCTTGATGGCTCAAAGCCATGACCCTCCACTCATTAGACTGAACGAATTGATACCGACACATGCTAAGTGTTCAGTTCATAAATTTAATCATTCTGTATCTCTAAATCTCTTCTACCTTTGTGATATCTCCTGGCTCAGCCAAAAGGATTTGACAGCTCTAGCTGAGAATTAACCTACACTTAGCTGGCTTTTCAATGTTCTTTTATTATAACATGTGAAACAGTGAGATACACTCATAGCTGATCAGGAAAAAATTCTAATTAAGCAGTTACAACAGGGATTTTTTTTCTTGCTTGCTTGCTTCCTTCTGCTCTAATTTGAACAGAGAATCTAAGAGTTCACAGTACCCTTCCTTCTGGCTGAAGCAGAGTTTTGTGTAACCCCTAAGTTTGCATATCTTTAAATTGTTGCCAGACCTCAGAGAAGTCTGGAAGATTTTTCTGCAATGGGATATTTGTGATACTTTAAAAATTTGGTTCAGGTGGATAACTTGTTGCCCTCCAGGTTCTTGGACTGCAACTCCTATCTGTATAATCGTCAGTCTAGCCAATATAGACAATGTTGAAGGATGATGGGAGCTGCAATATAACAATATATTTGGGGCCAAAGTTTGCCCAGCTCTAGTTTAGATGACGATGATGTTGTTCGCATGGTAGGGTGAATGACAGTGAGGCAATATCTTCAGTGAAACAATTTACTTGCCTTCCTTTTTTAAATTACTCATTCATAAACTTATAGGTCTGAATCCATTGTTACTTCCCAACAGAGTAGATCTATTGAACCAATGAGACTTATGTAAGTGTTGATTTAACAAATCCTATTCCAACAGTGGATTTCCTCTAGGTAAGACTAACAGTTGAATTGGGACCAGGCATTGCTTGCTTCTATTCTGAAGCATTCTGAGAGTATACATAGCTGCGGGGCCCCACCGTACATTAATCAGGACACCAAATCTTCCAATCCATGTTTTTCATAATTCCTTTGTAATCCTCACAGGTGATGGAAAATGCACTTTCCTAGATAAAATTTACAGTTGTGAGTATATAAGAGCTTGTATGAGACAGAAATGAATCAACCCAGCTGCCTGTCTTTTGGACTTTCCTTGGGGGAGTGGCAGTTGGCTTGCATTTCAACCTTCAGCACTCTGTTCTTTATCATTTCAAGATGTAGAGTTGGACAGAATATTCAAATATATTTGAAAAATGGTTTAAAAGACTAAAACCAAAACACCCCCCACACATGTTTTTTGAGGGTTGGGAAACCCTAATAAGAAGACTCCATCACAGTTTGGGAGTTATTCCTTGCGGGGAAAAATATGGTTGTTTTCTGCAGGAAAGAGCATTGTCTGCACAGGAATTAGAATATTTCTGCATTGAAATATGATTTTGCACACAGAAAATGCTATTTGTGTGCAAAACAACCATGTGTGTATTTTGTGCTGATGAGTCCTGAACTGTAAATTTAAAAACTGCATGGTTTTCAAATACTTTCTTGCAGTGGGAAGAAAACTGCTGAAAATTACACCTGGCTACATTTGAAAAGAAACTGAGGGCCTGAACAGACAGGCCAAAATAAAGCTGTTTTGGGTCACTTTGGAGGTATACTGTTTAAATGACACATGCATCTTAAGAGGCCAGAAGCTGCACCAAAGCTGCACTCCAGTACTTAGGACTTTGGCGTGGCTTCCGGCCTCTTAGGATGCATGCATAATTTAAACAGCATACCTCCAAAGTGACCCGAAGTAGCTTTGTTTTGGCCTGTCTGTACAGGCCCTGAGTGAAGAACTGTTATCTCACCTCAGCCTTGTATAAACCCTCTCTCATACTAAGCACTTCCTTACCAGTGGGCAATATTAATACCAATCCACTTTACAGGATAATTACAAAAATCCTGTTGTGCCCATTAGTGGCTTTCTGAGGCATGATTTCCTACCTTTTTTAAAGTCCATAAGGGTAAGGTCCACACATCTGTGGACATCTGTGCACCATCTGGCTTCTGGAGGCCATGTTCAGTCCATGGCCCCTACAATCCCACCCATGAAATAATAAATTATGCAACTCATCAAGATGGGGCATTTTACATACTAATACTGTACTTATTTCCATTTGTATTTTGCTTTGTGTTTCTGTACACTCCATATACAAATTGTCCTCCATGTATATGATGTTCTCACTGGTATTACTAGAATGTTGAAGTGTGCTCTCTGTCTCTCTCACATAGACATAGGCACACACATGATTTCTTTCAGAATATCTGTGGATATAGCAAAAATACATGAGAAATACCTTTGTCTGGAGAATCACTTAAATATAGGTTTCTCAAACTATTATATATTGTCAACCTAAAAAGGTTATTCCTCATTTTAACATTTTCTTTTCCAACTTTTCATCTATGACATGTGGCTTGGCTGAGAAATCTTTAACAATATTGTTCTATGCATATCTACTCAGGCATAAGTTACACTAAGTTCAAGGAACCTTACTTCCAGGAAATTATGTTATACAATGCATGGCCTTAGAATGCATAGCTGTTTTTAGTTTTAGATTGTCAAGGATGAAATCGCTCACATCCTATGGCTTTTAGTCTGGGAGATCAAACTGAAGCTGATAAAAAAGAAGTTTTAACCATTGACTAAGAGACTGTGGGGGTGGAAAACATGATATATTGGATGAAAAAAAAAAAGAATGTGTTGTCATGCTCATGCTTACACAGAACTTTTGTGTATCAAAATCAGTTCAGTCCTGTAACAGACTCATACTAAAGAAGATGACTGGATTGTTCCATTTCTGTGATTCAGTAGATGGCAGTCTTCTCTCTCTGTTGGCATGACGTCTTTAGCACTACCCTTATATTGCAAAGAAGAAGCAGGATAGGGCTTTATGTTTATTGGGGGGGGATTTGTAGTTCTCAAACTCTGTAATTCCATTGTCTGGTTTTTTGATTGCAAAAAATAGGCCTCTTCAAAGCACTCTTATTCAGTAAAAATAAAAATTCACTTGCATCAGGTTTTAAAGCTGCTATTTGGCAAACAGTAAAGGCATACTATTTTGAGCCCACGGTGACTGCCAGTCTCAAGTGTAGATCTTTTCTAAAGTTTCCAAGTAAAAAAAGATATCTTCTTATCCATCAAGGCTGCCTTATTCTCCAGTTCCTTTTGACAACAGTACTTTTGGTCCTTGCAGTCAGATTTCACGAACAAACTGTAGACTTGTAAATACACAGGGCTTTCTGCTGATAGCATAATTTCCTATCTTGCCAGCCCTAAAAGGTCACTGTCAATTCTACTCACCAAACTTCATATTTATAGCGCAGTATCAGGACTGGAAATTAATTATACTAAATTAGAGATCTAAAAATTTGATCTAAACAATATTTCAACAGAATTTATTGTCAATATAAAGAACAGGCTTGAACTACTAAGCACAATAGACTGAGAACCAGAAGAACTAAGATCTGAAGCCAGGAACATAATAAAAGAAGAATGCAGACAGACTCTTAAAGTAGTCAAAAAGAAAGAGAAGCAACCATGGATGTCAGATAAAATGCTACAAGCAGTAAAAGAAAGAAGAGGAGCAAAACAAAAGGGAAAAAGGGACACATTCAGAACCATGAATGCTGCAGTTCAATGAATGGTGCAAATATATAAAGACAAATACTACAACGATCAATGCAGAGAGACAGAGGACAACAATGAAAAGGGAAGAACAAGAGATCTATTCCAAAAGATCTGGGAAATGAAAGGGAAATTCAAACCAAGGACTGGCACATGCTATGACAATAAAAACAACATCATTCTCAAGATCAGGAAGGAATAAAAAGAAGCTGGATGCAGTACACAGAAGAGCGATATAAAAGGGATAACAAAATGAAGGACATATGGATTGAAGAGTCATATAAAAATGAACCCCAAATTCTAAGAACAGAGGTGGAATCTGCAATAAAGGAAATGCCAAAAAACAAGATTCCAGGAACAGTTGATATTCCAATAGAACTGTTGCAATCCACACTGACAGAGTCAGCTCTAATGCTAACTAACATATGTCAATAGATATGGAAAACAAAATGATGGCCAACAGATTGGAAACAGAAAGGGAGGAAGGCCACATGCTAGATGGATGGACTCTATTAAGGAGATCATGGGTATGAATTTGCTGGACCTGTGCAGAGCAGTGGAGCATAGCGAGTCTTGGAGATGTCTCATCTACAGGGTTGCCATGGGTTGAGATCGACTCAAGGTTGGATAACAACAACAACAACAAATCAGGGCTGGAAATTGATTACACTAAATCAAAGATGCTGAATGCCACAACCACACTGCAGACTCAGGGGCATCTTAAAGGGCAATTTGGTTTGCAATGGACTGCAATGCAATAGCTTTATCTAGGTATTAACACGATGACTGTAGAGACTCCAGTTTCAAAACAATTATGGAGCTTTGCTAGAATCCATAATGAAAAATCAAACCTCTTAATCCTGTTTTCATCTGTTGTGGTATGCAATTTTTAAAAACAAACAAACAAACAAAATTTCCAACTGCACAATGCCACATTTTAAAAAGTCATACACAAAGTATATTTAGGTCAGTGGTAGTTTCTGTACTTATTATCTACTATGCAGCAACAATTTATTTATGAGCTTGACTTAAGCCAGTAAATATCAGACAATGTAGTCCAGTTATCTCTTCCTCATCGAATGCATGCTGCCACAAATTTGCATCTCTCAAACACGTTTTTCCCTCGGTTCCCAATAACTTTTGAATTTGTTTAGAGTTTGTGAAAAGGTTTCTGCATGCTAATGCTATTACAAATGTCAATTCCAAATCCCCTACCTCTACTTAAGAGGGAAAGGAGGGAGGGGGGTGAGAGCCCTACGACTAGGTAGAGGGAAGGGGCTGAGCTGTACTGACAGGATCTGGCAGAATTGGACCACCAGGACACCTGTATAGCTGAGCCTCTTAAGGAATTATCAGTCAGTAGTGTACTATCAAATGTTAAGAAATATTAAGGCAGTGATTATCATAGGAATATGCTAGGAATAGTAAAGGCTATCTGAATTTTATCCTATGCACCCTGACTTGGGGCTACAGTGTATATGTGGAGGGGACATCTAAGTACATATTGTGCTTGTCAAAGTCTTCATATTTAAGGCTGTTTCAGTGATAATAGCATTAGCCTTGGAGATACCTAAATCTACCCTTCCCCTTTTGATATCGGAATTGCTATCAATTCAGCCTCTACCATCCTGGATGCCATTATGTGGAAGTGGGCATGTCATATCGGCTAGCTTAGGAGTTGCCAAGAGGATTTATATTCCGGACATGTCAGAGAAGGTGAGGAAAATCCTCCCCATGAAGCAATGGGATGGCTCTGGTCAGAGTAAACAACTTTATCTACCTGACACTGTAGTTATCTGGCTGCAGAAATATACCCATTCACACACCCCATGTCACACCTTTAGAAGACCCAATTTCAAAGTGTCACCTATGTATATAAAGATTTGGACCATTTGGCCACATCAAGTCTCTGGATTTTGCCCCAGTGAACAAATTTCCTATAAATTAGGGGCTCTTTTCTTTGTTAGTTGGATTAGTTCAGTTTGCAGGCACAGGTGCTGCTGGTTTTCACTTTGTTAGAACCCTCTTTCACTCACCAAACTCCAGTGGCCTTGGGAGTGATTTTGAGCTCCCTTTTTCCCATCCCAGAATATCATCAAGAGGAGCAGCGTCCAAAAAGGTGTTGTATCTCCATTAGAAGGCCTGACTCTATTTCAACCTAACACCTTTAATTCTCAGTTCTTGTGTGCTTGTGTGAGTGATTGTTATGAGTGTGTGTTGGTTTTCCCCTTTTACAATTCATTGAGGATTTGCCTCCACGGTCCTTCGTGTCTCCAACCTTGGTATACATAGGGATGATCCCAGGGCTGAGTAACCCAGCCATTACTTAATTTCCCAAGAATGAGCTAACCTTAAGGCAGAGCTCCCGTCCTCCTTATAAGATATAGGAAGAATAATTGGCTCTTCACTGCAAGCCAGTGACTGCCACAACTTGCTGCCAGTGATGTGTCCCACTGTTACAGTCCCTGCCAGCATGTCTCATTTCTCCCTTTTCTCAGCTCTACATCCATCAGCTTCTGATTGAACATTGTGTGACCAACTGAATACAGTACTGCCTTGTTGTATATCAGAAAATAGCAATGAACACAACAGGACTTCTAAAACTGGGAATATAGGAAATTCCTTATACAAATTTAGTTCTGTACTGACTATACAAATCAGCAGCATCTCTCCGGGTTTTCATACCTGAAATCCTTTCTAAAAAATGATATCGGTATATGTCTCAGATCAAATCTGGGGCCCTCTGCATTCAAAACATGTGCTCTGTCACTGAACTACAGACTTTCCACAATTTTGTACTATATAATCTATTACATGTTTTCTTGTATTAACTGGCCAAATGCAAAGGGTAATAATAATTTATTAGCATGATTTATTTATTTATTTACTATTTATATGATGATTTATATGGATCATCACCATCATCTGAGATTGAAATAGGAAGAAAAAGCTCTGCCTAGTATTATCCTGTCTTTCTGAATATTATATACAATTTAAATGTAATACAGATATCACATGGAGTATATTGTAAAACTAATATATGGATAAACAAGCTGGTGGAGGGAAATGTGGAGGAACTGGTGGAGGGGAAAAAATAAATTAAAAGACTGAAAATTCTACTTAGAAAACTAATCTAATCGCATAGAGAAGGACTTGAGTTGGAGGAATCCCATCCATTTATCAAAGTATTTCTAAACAGATAGGACAAGTGGAGAAATTTATTGGTTTCTGGTATCTTCCATTGGGAATGCTTCCTATATAATCAGAAATTCCATCTTAATAGTAAAAATGTCATGTTCCACAAATGATAAGGCATCAAAATAAGGTTGTTTACAGGTGTTCTTCAAAACAAACACCTTGTGTTCAGTGAGTGTTTGTGATTATTGGCACTAATAAAATATAGGTAACATATTAGGAAAGAATTGTCTTCCTAGAGACCTTTTCAGACCAGATCATTAGGAGCAACTCAAGAAAAGATATCAGAGTAAACAACTCCCTATGTTCTAGTTTCTTCAGATCCACAGCTTCCCGAAAGAGCAAACAAAACAACATCAGATCTTTGTATAACAAGTTGTCTAGGCAACTCAGTCCTTACGTAGATTCATTACCAAGTCATTGCACAGATAACAAGAAGCTTGATTTCCAGTGTCTCTAATATTTTGTTACACTGCATATAGAAAATGAAGCCAGTTGTGTGCTAAAATGGGGAATAGTCCCAAGAAATGAACTAAAAGCCAACTATTGGACTGAGGTCTGGAAAACATGTAAATTTCCCCACACTAGCTATCAAGAAAATGTGTAGAGAGTTCTAACAAGGTATCATACAGAAGAAATGGGTAAATATAGAAATGGAATCTTTCCTGGAAAGGATGTATTGGAGAGGGTCTGCTCATTTCTTTTGCTAATTGCAAAAGTTCCATCAAAACAGAAAATAACTTGGTCTTGTGAGATTTACTCTTGTCTTCCAGAAACCCAGTAAAGTAGGCTAATCTTTCAATGATCTTGAAGGAAAAAAAAAGCTAACCTTGATGCCTGGTAACTCTATATCTGTGGATATGGATGGAGGCCAGTGTGGTGTAGTGGTTTGAGTGTTGGACTATGACTCTGGAGACCAGATTCGATTCCCCATTCTGCCATGAAACTTACTTAGAAAGTCACATGGGCCTGTTACAGACAGCCAAAGTAAAGCTGCTTCGAGTCACAGTGGAGGTATGGTGTTTCAATGATGCATGCGTCCTAAGAGTCCAGAAGTCGCACCAAAGCCATGCTCCATACTGGAGCGTGGCTTTGGTGTGGCTTCTGGACTCTTAGGACGCATGCATCATTGAAACACTGTACCTCCACTGTGACTTGAAGCAGCTTTATCTTTGCTGTCTGTAACAGGCCATGCTCTCAGTCTCAGGGGAAGGCAATGGCAAATCTCCTCTGCACAAATCTTGCCAAGAAAGCCCCATGTTAGGGTCTATCTAGGGTTGCCATATGTCAGAAAATAGTTAAAGGCACACAACAACAACAATAGCCCAAGGACAGCATCCAATCAGCTAACATATATGTATTGGCAGAAGAGGAAGAGTCAGCAGAATCAGTGATGCAATGGATAAGATGCCAAAGTTACTGCAACTTTGTGTGTGTGCTTGTGCATGTGTGCGCACATATGCATATAGCAGGAGAGAACATGATCCTTGTCAGGAGATAATGCTGGTGCTACAGTCCAATCAAATGAAGTGGCGCATGTCAACATAAGTGACTCTTACATTGCTGAAATTCAGCACCAGGATATGACTGCAAAAAGCCACAGCCATGACTGGATTCATAGGGATTTCTTATTTTATGCATTCAAGTTGTTTTTGACATATGGAAACCTTAAGAGGTTCACAGAGGTTTGCCACTGCCTTATTCTGAAGCTGAGAGAATGTAACTTGCCCAAGGTCATCCAATAGGTTTCCACTGTCAAATGGGGATTCCAGCCCTGGTCTCCGAGAGTCCCAGACCAACACCCAAAACCTCTATACCATGATGGGTCACAACGAGTCGTATGGCACTCATTCTTTATCTCAGAGCTGGACGTGTATTTAAGCAGACTGAAGGAATCACTTCAAGACGTTGGTGCTGAGAAATGGTAGCAAGGAGTGAATAGAGAGAGCACTGTGTACCACATGGCTTGCCTTCTGGACCCTATGGGCCTGAACAGACGGGCCAAAATAAAGCTGCTTCGGATCAGCTTGGAGGTATGCTGTTTAAATGATGCATGTGTCCTAACAGGCCAGAAGCTGTGCCAAAGCCACGCTCCAGTCCTAAGGACTAAGAGCACCATTTTGGTGCACCTTTTGGCCTTTTAAGATTCATGTGTCATTTAAACAGCATACCTCCAAAGTGACCCGAAGCAGCTTTATTTTGGCCTGTCTGTTCCGGCCCTATATTAGCCTGCTTTCTTCAGTTATGGTGTGAGTGGTCTCCAAAACCAATTCTGAAGGAAATGTCCACTGATAATTCATTCACATATGGCAAGGGAAGAAAGATCATGTACTTCTTATGCAGCAAAATATTTTGTCAGTATCCAGGATATCTATTGCATTTGAATTGAATAAAATTTGCATGGTATTGAAAATGTTGAGACATTTTTCATAGAGAGGCATCATCTTAAGGAACAGCGTTCTAGCTTAGCTCACTGATAGCCAACAGGTCAAAGACACTCAGTAAATGATGATCCTAACAGACAAGATTAAAGGCCTCAATGGGCAATGCAGAAAAGGCATTAGAGCTCTTGCCTTACACATTTCATTTCATGCTAATGATGGGAATAAGGCAACATATTTGCACTCAAATTTGGAATCTCTGTCAGAATCAAAGGATAAAGAGAAAAGTGGTTGTTGGTAACTTGCTCATTGAGACCATGAAGAATTGAAGGCAGAGCACCCACAATTACAGAATTTTGCAACATAAAAATGGCATAATCATTTTGACTTAAAAGATGAATTGGGGTAGACAAAAAAAAAATCAATCAGTCAGAGAAGCTTAGATTTGTTTTGTACTGGTATCATGATGATATACAATCATATTGAAACTAAACTAAATGTATGTGGTGAGTGGACAGAACTTATATTACAGTTCAGGGCAAATTTCTATTACAGAAGCATAGATGTTTAATGTTCTGGAAAGGGCAATGGCCAGGTTTCACTGCATTATTAAAATTATGCCTTGTACTTAGGTGGATTTTTGGCTTGAATATAGACATGCCCATGTGCCACAAGGCAAACCATCTTTGAAAATACAGGAATGTCCTGAGTTGTTTGTGATATTGTGTGTGTATGTGGGAGGCCTGTTATTCAATGGAAAAAGGCAAAAATTCCCATTCAATATGCTATGCTTCTAGGGCTTTGGATTTCAACCACTGGGTGTAATCAATAATGCATGAAGCTATAGCATGACTTCTACATACTGAATCCCCCCATCCCTTCTCTCTCTCTTTCTCTCTCTCTCTCTCTCTCTCTCTCTCTCTATATATATATATATATATATACACACACACACACACACACACACAGATTTTTTAAAAAATTATATACTTTAATGATATTTCTATAAGTTCTATCCATGCAACAATAACAATCAAAATGCTAATTTGTCATGACCATTTTGTTGATGAGCTGTACCTATGATATTAAACAGTCACACAATCATCCATAAAGCTGTCATGATTTTAATAAGCTTCAGTCATTGATATCATCATTTTAATCTCCTGTAGGTATTACAGTTGTCATAGTTTTAATTAGGGTAACCTGATTAAATATAATTGTCCTCCATTTTATCTCACTATCTTTGCTATGGCAATGGCCACATGTTGGCTGACATTTTATGCCTTGTTTATGATATTAATAAAGTCTTATAACCCACCAGGACAGCTTGTGGCTATAGCAGATTTCCATCTACCATTGTCTAGTACATCATAGCTGCCTTATCTTTCATAATATGGTCACTTTTCTTGTTTTCAGTTTTCCAGATCTGCTCTTTTAAACATGGGTCTAATCAGCATTGCAGAAATAATGCCGTTTGACATCACTTTAATGGCCCTGGCTCAATGCTATGGAGTTGTATTTGTTGCAGTATCAAAGCTCTCTGACAGAACAGGGTAAATATCTCACAAAACTACAAATCTCAGAATCCCATAGCATGGAGTCATGTCAGTTAAACTTGTGTCAAACTGCGTTATTTCTGTGACACAGATAGACCATGGTCTATGTAGCTCAATAACTTGGTACAATGCTAATTTCTGCCTTTTTCTTTTGGTTTTTGCAACTCAGTTTCCTTCCTGAGTTCCTTCGATTTTTGCAACTGAGAGTATTTGTCCTGGCCTATAATGAATATTCCTTATCCATTATTCATTTAACTGCTTAGCCTTCCTTCCCATCATTATGCACCCAAGGAAGCTAATATCAAGGTTTTTTTTAAAAAATGAGGAAAAACTAACACCAATATAGTAAAACTACCAAAAACATATAAAGTAAGAGGCTAAAAGGCAGACAGAGACAAAAATGGTAGTCAACTCAAAACCACATGTCATCAACCAGCAGTGACAGAATAAAATCAACACGATGACACAATATATTCAAGGAGTCACTGACATTTCAATTGTGCAGGTTCACAAAGTCTAGCTTTAGCACTTTTGTTTTGTGTTGAATTACTGATCTTACTTGCAATCTGGCTTCTTCATGGAGAGTGCCTTTAGTATGCTGCAGCTTTGCCACAGTCACTTACAGTATGGCCAAACAAAATGAATTGAGTGATATTTTCCCACATTTGATGAAGACTTGGTACTTTCTACTATTTCCTCTGCCTCATTATTTCATTTCTTGTACATGTCTATTTGTTGTACTTAACAATAAGTGAAATATCAACATTAGAAGGGTGTTGATATCTTTTTCCATCACTGTCTCCAACAGATTTAAAGAAGCAGTTTGTAAGGCAGGTGAAGCAGTTTGCACAGTGTTGTGAGGCCCCTTAATCAGAGCTGAATGGACTCAGTAATAAAATGAGTTAGTACCAAACCCCGGGAGTGAGGCACAAGCGTCCAAGCTGTTTAGCAGAAATTCTGACTGGATGCACAGGGAAAATGCCAAGGGAAAAAAGACAGGCACAGGTTGATGTAGTGTGTATGAGACAAATTTTTTTGCCTCTGCAATGGCTGTGTCCAACAGACCTCTTCCCACTATGAGGAGAAGCCAGAATATGGAAAAGGTATGGAGTAGGAGGAGATTGCAGAACAGAGCCCAGCAGCAGGTGTTCAGTCCTCACCTGGATAGAATGTGGACCCTTCTTACTTGAATTAATCTGCAAGCCTTCTATGTCTTTTTCCAGTGACAAAAGAAACAGAAATTGAGGAACATCCAACATAATCCATAGATGAAACTGGATACTCATCTCAAGATGCTCAGAAGATGGTTGCATTATTATTATTATTATTATTATTATTATTATTATTATTATTATTATTATTA
>NC_056524.1:135072906-135110442 GCF_019175285.1 Sceloporus undulatus | reverse complement strand
AAAATGGAGGGCCATGAAAGTGAGTGCCCACAAAGAGGTTTTTGTGTGACTCTGGCAACCTTTTTGAAAATGTACTATGATCAGTTTTACCTCATCAGTCATTTGTGACACACACAGGCTGCTGCCCTGTTACTTAATCTCAATTAGAGTTGGTCCCTTCAATTAATTGTTGAATGATGAGACAAAATGTAGGTAAATCTCCATGCATCCTCTTCCCATCACAATAATAATAATAATAATAATAATAATAATACCTCACCTTGGAATGCCATCTCTACATCCTTTGCTTTTAGATTGCCACCCCAGAATGCCTTACAATACACATATGTAGCAAAAGCATTCTGTATTAATTTGCCAAATTGAAAGGGAAACATTTGTAACATTCGCACTGTAGCATTTTCATATTACACCAAAAAAATAATTTTAAAAAGTCTCTTGCAAAATGAGGTTCAGTGCTGGCAGCAAGCAAACGAAAGGGAAATGTAGCACAAGCAGACACATTCTATCTATATGTAGAACTGTAGAACTATTTGCATAGTCTGTCAAAGATAAAAATTACCCCCCCCCAAAAAAAAGGAGAGAGAAAAAGCTGCTTGCGAAGGGAGACATGTTCCATTCTCTGCCCTCTCTGACCTAATCCTCTGAACTTGACCCCTCCCCCTGCCCTTCCTCCTCCTCCCTCATTCCGATGCTGCCCTCCATGGCCCCCTTCGCCCTGCTCCTTCATCCTCCTCTTTTCTCCTTCCTTCCATTGCTGCCCTCCATGGCCCACTTCACCCTGCTCCTTCCTCCTCTCCTTCACTCCGATGATGCCCTCCATGGCCCCCTTCACCCTGCTCCTTCATCCCTCCTTCACCCCGCTGAAGGGGGAGCATGTTCCGCCCTCTGCCCTCCCTCTGACCTAATCCCTTCCCTGAACTTGACCCGATCATGACTGGGGCCACGTTCACATTTGCGCGGGACCTGAGTTTTCTCAAAAGTACAGGTAAAAACCAGGGGTAGGCAACCTTTGGAGCCGGGGGCCGGGTGGTGTCCCTCAGACAAGTCGGGGGGCCGAAGCGGGGGGGTGGAGCTTCCACCCTCGGGGCGGGGGCTGCATGCTGGGGCGGAGCTTCCACCCTCCAGGGCGGAGCCACCCTCATGGGCGGAGCCACCCTATGGGGCGGAGCCTCCACCGAAGCCCTGCAAGGAGGAGGAGGCGTGTGGCCGCCCTCTCCTCTCGGTCCCTTTCTGGACAACACCCCAACCTGCATTCCAAAAACACAGAAAAGGCACTTTGGAAAGTCACACTCTCTGGCTCAGAAACAGTGCGTACATGCTCTCAAGCTGACTCTATCATTATCATTGTCCTCATCATCATCATCACCATACTATCATTGTCAAAGCAAGGGAGACTTGTTAGCATTAAAAGCACACAAAAACACACTTTGCAGGTCACACTCTCTCAGCTCTGAACAGTAGTTGCATACTTCTCAAGCTGGCATCATCCTCATCATCACAGTATCATTGTCAAGCAAGGGAGACTTGTTAGCCTTAAAAGCACACAAAACACACTTGCAAGGTCACACTCTCTCAGCTTCTGAAACAGAGTAGTTGCATGCTTCTCAAGCTGACTCATCATCATCCACCACACTATCATTGTCAAAGCAAGGGAGACTTGTTAGCATTAAAGCACACTAAACACACTTTGCAAGGTCAACCTCTCCAGCTTCAGAAACAGTAGTTGCATGGCTTCAAGCTCAATCATCATCATCCCCTCATCACACTCATCATTGTCAAAGCAAGGGAGACTTGTCAGCATTAAAAGCACACTAAACACACTTTGCAAGGTCACACTCTCTCAGCTTCTGAAACGTAGTTGCATGGCTCTCAAGCTGACTCATCATCATCACTCACACCACACTATCATTGTCAAAGCAAGGGAGACTTGTTAACATTAAAAGCACACTCACCACCTTCTCCTTTCCTCCTCCTCTGCTCTTCCTCTCTCCTCTTCCTCTCCTGCTGCTGCCCCCATCTCCTCTTCCTCCTGCTGCTGCCTCCTCCTGCTCTCCTCCCTGGAGCAGGCGGAGGAGACAGAGGAGGGGTGAGCAGCGCGGGGCTTCATGCAGCCCCGCGGGGAGCCGGATGGCCCCGCGGAGCCCAGTGGGAGGCGGGGGGGAGGGCCACGCGGAGCGCGCGAGCCCCGCGGGAGGCGGGCAGAGGCCCCAACGTTTTCCCCGCCCCTCAGAGCGGCCGAAGCCGGCCCTGAGGGGCGGGGAAAGGCCAGCGCCGGCTGCCCCTGCGCTTTCCCGCCCCTCAGAGCGGGCCGAAGCCGGCCCTGAGGGCGGAGAAAGGCCCGCGCCGGCTGCCCCGGCGCTTTCCCGCCCCTCAGAGCGGGCCAAGGCCGGCCCTGAGGGCGGGGGGAAAGGCCAGCGCCGGCCCTGCCCCGGCGCTTTCCCCGCCCCTCAGAGCGGCCGAAGCCGACCCTGAGGGGGGGAAAGGCCAGCGCCGGCTGCCCCGGCGCTTTCCCCCGCCCCTCAGAGCGGGCCAAGGCCGGCCCTGAGGGCGGGGAAAGGCCAGCGCCGGCTGCCCGGCGCTTTCCCCGCCCCTCAGAGCGGGCCGAAGCCTGCCCTGAGGGGCGGGGGGGGAAAGGCCAGCGCCGGCTGCCCCGGCGCTTTCCCCGCCCCTCAGAAGTGGGCCGAAGTGGCCCTGCGAGGGCGGGGAAAGGCCGCGCCGGCTGCCCCGGCGCTTTCCCCGCCCTCAGAGCGGCCGAAGCCGGCCCTGAGGGGCGGGGAAAGGCCAGCGCGGCTGCCCCGGAGCTTTCCCCGCCCCTCAGAGGTGGCCGAAGCCTGCCCTGAGGGCGGGGAAAGGCCAGCGCCGGCTGCCCCGGCGCTTTCCCCGCCCCTCAGAGCGGGGCCGAAGCCGGCCCTGAGGGGCGGGGAAAGGCCAGCGCCGGCTCCCAGAGGCCCGATGCGGCTCCTGGAACCCTGATTCAGGGCTCCAGAGGCCGCATCGGGCCTCCTAAGGGCGCCGCCATTTTGCCCTTCAAAATGGCGGCGAAGTCGCGCGAGACTTCGTTGCCATTTTGAAAGCAAAATGGCGGCCGAGCGGCCGAAATCGGCGGCGATTTCGGCGGCGGAGGGAGTGGGGGCCGGCACAAAGGCGCCCGCGGGCCGCATCCGGCCGCGGGCCGGAGGTTGCCGACCCCTGGGTAAAACTCTCATTCACTCACATAAGCCACCCTGAGGGTCGAGGAGGAGGTGTCGGTATACTATTGTCCAATTCCTGCCAGTTTCAAGTTCTTTTCTTCCCCCCCAGCTATTGTTTCTCTTCATTCGAGTCCCACTGTATTCGACCTCTTTTTCCTTTACACTCCGGGTTGCTGTCATCTATCGCCTTCCGGTTCTGCTACCCAGTTCCTATCTGGACTTTGAATCTTGGCTGACATTTTTTTCTATCTGATGAAGTCCCTTCTCTGATCCTAGGTGACTTCAATATTCACCTTGACAATCCCAACAATCCTTCTTCATCTCGCCTTAGCTCCCTTTGCTTTTTTGGCTTCAGCCTCATTTAACTCCTCAACCCATTCCTCTGGTCACTGTCTCGACCTTATTCTTGCAGCTAAATGTGTCATTTCCCACTACCTGCATCTGATTTTCCATTGTTGACCACCATTTAATTTCTTTTACTCTTACTTATATTCCACCTCCTCGTCGTACTGTCCAGTGCCATTTCCGCAATCTTCAGTCTGTTAACTCTGACCATCTCAGTAAGACTTTGAATTCATCTCTCTCTTCTCTTGATCTTGGGGACTCTGCTGATTCAGCAATGTCTTTTAATTCCACTCTTTCTTTAACTCTCGACGCTTTGCTCCTGTATCTGTACGCATGTCTTCCCTATGACTAGGCTCTCAGCCCTGGCTCACTCCCCACTATCAGGTTCCTCCGGTCCTGCTCTAGAGCGGCCGAATGTCTTTGGAAAAGTCTAGAGGAAACCGGCCATTTATTTTCATTCATAAATTCATCCTTTATTCTTTTCACACGCGTCTTCTATTGCAAAACAGAACATTTTAAATCACTCATCTGCACTAATGAGAGGCGTCCGACGCGTTTGTTCTCCTGCTTCCATACACTACTAAAACCTTCCTCTCCCCTGTCTTCTCATAATTTTCCCCCACTGACCTCGCCAACTACTTCATCACTAAAGTACTACTATTCGATCTGAATAGTTCCTCGATTGCCCCCTACCACTAACCTCCTGGTACCTCTACTATAATAAACTCTCTGGGTTTCCCCCTGTTCTCTGGATGAACTCTCTACGCTGCTAAATTTTCCAAACCTACTACCTGTTCTCTTGTCCTATTCCTTCCCGTTCTCCTAATCTCTATAGCCCCTTCTCTTCTGACCTCACTCCTCTATATCTTAATCTCTCTCTCTCTATGGTTCCTTCCCTTCTGACTTCAAACATGCTGTCATTTCCCCAATTCTGAGAGAAACCCCTCTCTCGACCCCTCTTCTTGTCTAGCTATCGTCCAATTTCTCTTCTTCCTTTTCTTTCTAAGGTCTAGAACAGGTTGTTTTATTCTCACTGTATTAAGTTTCTTGAAGCCAATCCATCCTAGACCTTTCCAGTTGGCTTCCACCCATGGCACTCTACAGAGACAGCCCTCATCAAGATCTCAAACGATCTCTTGCGGGCCAAGGCAAACGCCTCCTCTATTCTCATTCTTCTTGTTTGTCTGCGGGCCTTTGCACTGTGATCACTGTCTCCTGGTTGATTTACTTTCTGACCTTGGGTTCTCCGACTCTGCTCTCGACTGGTTTAAATCTTACTTGTCAGACAGATCTTTTGCAGTGGTCATGGGTGGTCAGACTTTGTCCTCTGTTCCTCTATCTGTTGGAGTTTCTCAGGGCTCTGTCTTGGGTCCCCTTCTGTTCTCTCTATACACAGTCCCTAGGTAAACTCATCAGTTTTTTGGTTTTTCCTATCATCTGTACGTCGACGACACTCAGCTGTATCTCTCCACCCCTGACCTTTCTCCAAGGTTTGAACAGCAAGTTTCTTCTTGTCTGATGCCATCTCCAGTGGATGCGGCTTCGGCGCTTGAAGCTCAACATGCTAAGACTGAGCTTCTTGTCTTTCCACCTAAACCCACCCTTCACTATCCTTTTCTGTTTCTGTTGACGACACTTCTATTCAAACCGGTTCATCAGCCCGCAGTCTTGCTTCATTTTTTACTCTTCTCTGTCATTTATTCCCCAGATCCAGGGCAATGCCAAGGCCTGTAGATTCTTCTCCACAACATTGCTAAGATCCGTCATTCCTCTCCGCCTCTACTGCCAAGACTCTGGTCCATGCCCTGTGGTTTCGCAACTAGATTATTGTAACCTCCTTCTGACAGGGCTTCCTCTTTCTCACCTCCATCCTTTAATCTTGTCCAGTATTCGCTGCTGTATTGTCACATCCGCTCGCTGCTTTGACCATGTTTCTCCCTCTTTCTCCTCCCTTCATTGGCTCCCCTTCCCTTCCGCATCCGATACAAGCTTTTGTTATTGACTTTCAAAGCCCTCCATGGATTGGCCCCTCCTTACTTATCTGACCTACTTTCTCCTTACATCCTACTCGCACCCTCCACTCTTGAGTCAAGGTCTCCTGTCTCAGTGTAGGACTACCACTGCCCCCTCCTGAATTCGTCCTTCTCGCTTGCTGCCCCTTACTCCTGGAACTTCTTCCCCCACAGCACACCTCATCACTTCTCTACCAGTTTCAAAACTGAATTAAAGACATATTGTTTAGAGAAGCATTCCCAAGGTGGCCCCTTCTGCCCAGGAAGCCTCCTTTTAAGCATCCATAAGAAGCCAAGCCCTTTCTCCCGTCCATCTGCCTTGGTCCAGGCCTCGGAGGTGGAGAAGAACTGCTGTACCTGATCCCATTCCCCACCACACTCCCCTCTCCTTTTGTGTCATGTCTTCTTAGATTGTAAGCCTGAGGGCAGGGAAAACCGTCTAACTAAAAGATTGTATGTACAGCACTGTGTAAATTTACACGCGCTTTATAATAAAGGTTAATAATAATAATAATAATAATAATAATAATACTCTGCTTTCAA
This sequence comes from Sceloporus undulatus, assembly GCF_019175285.1. Lineage (NCBI taxonomy): Eukaryota > Metazoa > Chordata > Lepidosauria > Squamata > Phrynosomatidae > Sceloporus > Sceloporus undulatus. The sequence continues at coordinate 135,104,351 of NC_056524.1, read as the reverse complement.
AAGGCCCGCGCCAAGGGCCATTTGCTCCTGAATGGGTGTGTCCTACTAGCCTTTGGTGGAGCATTTCTCATCTTGGATTTTTTTCTCCTGGTCAATATTTTGAACAACATACCAATATGTGTTGTGGGTGACTCTTTTACAAGTTAGCCATTGTGGTATGCAGGACCTGTGTCTTTAAGAGACAAGCTTAAATGACATAAACAACTCTCTCTCTTTTGTTAGTCATTTCCTTAGAGATCCAACGAGACCTAGTCAGAAGGAACTGATGTCCTTATTGCAGTGACACCTTATTATTATGGCTTACTGATGGTTGTTCTCACATTTTCCTCAAAATATTTCTTCAACTTTCCAGGTTTAGCCTTTCCAGGTATCCCTCCTCATGAGAGAAGTTAAACATCCCTTCCAAGATAATGTAGCATTGCCAGCACATCTCTGAAAGGAACAAGAACAATGGAGCATCACCAGAACATCTCTGAAAGGAAATGAATCGCATCCAGTTATTTCCCAATATCTGTTATTTCACCGTGGGGGGCTTCTTCAAAAGCAACCCTTTGCTGGACCATTTCCTTTTGCTGTGAGTCAGAGGTTTACTAGCCAGGTAGGATAAGGGAAGGAGATAAATACAGATAGAGGCTAAGATAAATGCAAAATGAACATTCTCTGTTTTGCCTCCTTGTTTTGTAAGAATTGAGCATGGTGCTGCTTTTCAAGGGAAACCACAGCTGTAATTCAGATCATATTGTTGGGCCTTAGAGACTAGAAATGTGAGGAAGACCCTTGATCTCTACACTTCACACAGTAGATACAGAAACACTAAATGGCATTGTTGTTAAGGGATTAAATAAATGCTTTCCAAACATTAACACTAGAACAGGCCAAAGATCTTACAGGGTAATGGTTTTAGAATTTTGGATTTTAAACAGACTGGGAGCAAGGAAGAGAGCAAAGATTAAATTACGTGTGTGTGTGTGTGTGTGAAAGAGAGAGAGAGAGAGAGAGGGGGGGGTAGGTGATGGTGTTCAATAAAGCTGAGTTCCTGTTTCAGAGTCATTTTACCTTTCAGGCTGCAATCCATCTTGTACCAGCTTATCAAATGGAGCATAGGTTGGAATGTTAGGTCTCAAAATTGATTCAGTAATGGTTTGAAACTGGAAGATCAATGTATTGCCATGAATACTAGTAACTGAAATTGTGTGTTTAGTTATCATGAATTAATTGTTGATGGAAATGTTAATGTTGAGGCAGACCATGGGATTTACAGAGAATGGCATGGAGGCTGTTAATACTGGGTACATTTTTAAAGTTGCCTGTCTCCAACCCACTTAGCCTACTAAATGCATAACATGTTTGCCCCTTGCAATGGTGGGAGCATAACTGGAAAATTCTAAAGACTCAGTTCACTAAAGCATATTTTAAAAGTCCATGTTAACTGGGAAACTGGTAGATTGAGGAAATAATGTGGAAATTTAGCAAATTAACAACTAAATGAGTTAATTTGTGAGTCCATGACAGTCCTTACTCTGGAGTAAGCACCACTGAATTTAATGCTACCTTCTTATGCATAGACATGCATAGGATTGCACTGTTAACTCACATTTTAAAAAGAAAGTAACATTATGTCAAAGGCGGGAAGCCTTCTGCACATGATAAGTTTGATAGGGAAGTTGAGGTTTGGACCTGGTAATGTCATCACATAATCTAGCCTAATGAGTTCTCTGGCTGGCTGGGTCTACATCAACTTGGCACCTTTTTACCTTGCTATTCCCCTACAGCAAAATGATGACAGCAATCTAAATGACGTAAGAGTGTGACTAATAAGGAGCTGAATTTGGGATCTGTAGGCTAGCAGCATTTTATACTGTTGGTTGTCTCTCTTGAGGTCAGAGTCTTAAGTGGTATTGTGGAAAATCTATTTGTGGTCTGCAGTAGTATCTTGAAATAGACTTTAGGAGAGAAAACTGGAGGGAGAACGTTTGTTTTCCTGCAAGGTTGACTAGCAGCTCCATGTGAAAATTTCAGCTGGAAGACCCCTGCACTTTTATATCTGTTCAAGGAGAGAGCTGCTGTATAGGATCATATTCTCAACCCTCAGGGACAAGTTGTCAAGATCTCCACTTGTCTCCAACAAGTGGGAACCCGAACTTTGGGGTCTGGAGGCAAGGTCCCTCAGGAGTGTTGGAGGTTGAAAATATGGACAGGTCCTCTGATTACTCAATAGCATATTCAACTCAATTCATGTTCAATTCAATGTTCAGTTACTCAACTGCAAGGAAAGACCAATAAATCCTAAACATATATTCGTAGTCCCTGCTTTCATCTGAACTTCCACCTCAAGTGAACACAAAGTATATCCCAGTTAAATACTTATTGCAGAACTGCAGGAAGTGTGAAAATTTACTTTTTAGATTAGCATGTTGACAACTGGGAACTGTGCATCAGTTAGAGCAGATTTTTATGTCTTGTAGAATCTGCCACCAAGCCTCCCTTTTGGATGAAATCAGAATGAGAAGAGTAACAGGTAGAGTAGTCAGCCTTACTGCTGAACATAAAGAACATAGAATAATGACCATGGAGGACCTCCATAAATTCAACCTAGGTAATGAGGAAATAGTTAAAGATTTCCTATACCTTGAATCAAATATTGATTAGAACAGAAACTGCTATCAAGAAAACAGAAAAAGACTAGGAATGAGAAGGGTACCCATGAAAGTACTAGATAAGATCCTCAAGTATAAAGGTATACAATTGAGCACTAACGTTAGAATCATCCAAGCCATTGTATTTCCCGTCACCATATATGGATGCGAGAGCTGGACAGTGAAGAAATCAGATAAAATAAACTCATTTGAGATGAGGTGCTGGAGAAGAGTGCTGTGGATACTGCGGATGGCAAAAAAGACAAATAAATGGGTCCTAGAACAGATCAAACTTCTCCCTGGAAGCCAAGATGATGAAATTGAGACTGTAGTACTTTGGCTACATCATGAGAAGGCACAATTCATTAGAAAAGACAACAATGCTAGCTAAGATAGAGAAACATGGAAAGAGAGGAGGACCTCGTAACAGATGGCTGGGATCAATCAGGAAGGCCATGGGCCCAAGCTTGAAGGACCCAACAAAGCAGTAGAGGATAGAGGGCCTTGGAGATGTCATATACACAGGCTCGCCAAAAGTCAGGGTCAACTCAAGGGCAGTTGACAACAACAACTATCAGATGCAGAGTATTTTTTACATCAAAAGTGGCAATATTTCTACAAGTTGCACCATTTTTTACAAATGTGATCTTATATATTTAGTTTAGCAGAGACTAAGTCCATTAAACAGCAGACTCCTTATCCCAGTATAAACCAAATGGGTGGGTTATATCGATGGTCTATTGATAGAAGTCACCTTTTTGTAGATATTGATGTTGCCAAAGCCTGTGTTTCATTTGCACTTTTACACACCATTAGAAATTAAGGGAGTTGGGTGGCTAGTAGGATGATGGTGTAGCATTACCTGAAGTGGAAATTAAGATACCAGAAGGGCTCAGTTCAATCCCATGTATTGAATTAGCAGGGGATGATGATCTGTGGTCTGAATTTAATTGCTTGTTACAGGAATACTTTCAACTACAGCTTCTTGCTTGAAACCAAAGGTCTTTTCTCTTTGGGAATTATAAGTGTAGTATTTGCCATAAATGTTTGCATCTGGATATAAATACATTTTAGTCCATATTTATAACTGAACTGAAGCACCTTTCTGTGTTGGAGCAAGTAAGTAGAACATTAGATCTCCACAAAGTGCTCTCTCCTCATTTCACTCCTAGATTAAAAACGACAAGCAATTCCCAGGGATGCTCACCTTAGTGTTTTACATTCATGACTGAATTAGACGTATATTTCTGTCTAAATAGCATTAGCTGTGTGAGTATTGGAGGCACAGTACTAGAACATGTTCATTTAATTGGGGAAACAAAAACAAAACAAAACTCCACAAACCCTTATGTTGATTTTCTTATGTTTGGGTATAATTACCCAGTCATACCTTTTGATTTTATTACAATCATTTTAATTAGGTTAGAGGTTAACAATATACCTACAGCAAAATTGCCAACTTTTCCAGTTAAGGGACCCATGCTTTTGTGATATATTGAATTTGCTTTCATTGGCCTGAAAGACACAGGCCAAAAGAAGTGGTTTCTGACTGCTTTGGGAGTGTGGTGTTCAGATGGCACATGCCCCCAAAGTGGCTGGAAGCCACTCTGACACCATAATCTGGTCCTTTAGAGCAGATCAAAACTGGCTCCTGATGGCAAAGGCATGAGATTGCAGTGGTGGCCCACTTTAGAAGCGGTCCATGTGGTTGCCATAGTCCAGAGTGATGACAGCCATTGTGGCCGGAGGCTGCTTGTATGGGGCCGTCTGCTTCACTCCATTATTAGGTTCAGTTTTCACCTATCTCAATTTGCACTATATTTTTAAAATAGTTTTTGTCCAGAAATTCAGTTATTAGCCCCAACCAAAGTGCACCCTTGGAATCAGGACAACTTAAGTCTCAATGTACCGTACCAAGTTCTCTGTGATTCAATTGCTCCACTTTTGATAATACAAACTGATGTATCAAATGGTACTAATCACTTTAGCCCAATTTGAGTTAGACAAGAGTGTACCTCCTGAAGCATCTTGATTTTAGGAATATTGAATTATTGTCTTATAGACTCATAAGTCCAAAACACACTGCAGAAATTATACAGTTTGAGACCTTTTTAACTGCCCTGGCTCGGTGCTAGGGAACCCTTGCAACTGTAGTTTATTATGGCTGCAGAGTTCTCTGATAGAGAAGGCTAAATGTCTCACAAAATTATAGTTCCCAGGATTCCCTAGTATTGAATCAGGGCAGTTAAAACCGGATTATTTCTGCAGTGTTCTGGGCCATAGAGTAAGGAAAAGGGATCTAATTTTCTGCATCATAGAATCATAGATTTGGAAGACCCACAAGGGCTATCCAGTCCAATCTCCTCCCATGCAGAAACTCACAATCAAAGCACCCCTGACAGATGGCCATCCAGCCTCTTTTTAAAGACCTCCAAAAAAGGATACTGTACCACTCTCCACGGGAGTGTATTTCACTGTCAAACTGCTCTTACTGTCAAGATGTTCCTCCTAATGCTGAGGTGGAATCTCTTTTCCTGTAGCTTGCACTCATTGCTCCATGTCCTATTCTCTGGAGCAGCAGAAAACAAGCTTGCTCCATCCTCAATGTGACACCCCTTCAAAAGTGATTTGATTCATTTTTACCTGGTTGTTCTGTGAATGAATATACAAAATGACTCATAATTTTAAGAACAACATGTTATTCAAGAATGGGTGGGGAGCAGAGAGAGAAAATGGACACACAAGTGAAAACCTTGCAAGGCTATGTCTGTTTCAGAGCTTTGCAAAGTCACTTTCTGACTTCAAGTCTATGAATTCTCTAGCTTGAACAGTCAGTGACCTTTTCAACCTTAATACACTCCAAATTGTTCACAGTAATGAATTTTGAGTTACAGGCATATTATATTTCCCCCCCACAAGAATAAGAGATAGGATCTGTTTCCCATCCAAGATGCTACTGATAGTGGAGGGGCAGAGTCCTCAGTCCCTTTCTCTCTGAACCAGTATATTGACTGCCTCTAGTGCTGCTATTCTGAGAAGATGCTACTGATAGTTCTCAATCCTTATAACTTGCAGTGGCAATGAATCCTGCATTTCAGACTGGGACCAAAGTCTCCAGACTTTAAAAAAGAAGGAGTTTGAAAAGAAAGGAGACCATGTGTTTTCAGAACTATCTCTTTTGTTCAGGAATATCTGTCATGTTGTGCCATCTGGAAAGGAACTCTGGTGTTTCCAGAGAAATTAAGCATATGTTCTACAGGCAGTTTCCTCACAGGTACTCTGCTTTAATCTGTTGGAATATTTTTTACAAGAATGAGTTATACCAAAGAACACAGCCAGTATAGCTCTGAACCTATGCATTGCAATGGAAGATTAACAGTAGAAGGCAAGACGCCCATCAGACCTCATTTGATTTTGTTGAGTTCCAATATGCTCTCAGGCCCCGCAGTGAAAACAGTTTTCCAGTCCACTTTGCCCAACGTAACACCCATTGTGTCACTTCCAGGGTAACTGCTGGCAGTCCTCAGATCAGTCTTTCTAATCCTTCTACTTTCAAGCCCAGTATCTTTTGCTGAAGAGCATGCTATTCAATCATATTCATGCAATGTCTATGACATCAGTTATTTGTTGCAAGAAAAACACATGTCCGAAAGCTGCTTAATAGTAAATTTAGCTAGTTTAATAGGCTTTTAAGGCTCTGGTCCTTCCCAGAAGTGTGAGAAGAACATAAAGGTCAAGATAATAATTCTGACATGTTTGTTAGCCACTAGTCAACTCACTTCTTCCTGAGTGCTGTGCTGGCAAATATGATGTGACAGAGTTAAACATTTCTTTAGGGCCAAGCTTATGGTACTCCAGAAATTAATGCAAATAGTTGATAAAACAGCATGGTAACCTCTTATGGAAGGAATAGCTACATTAACTTAATGGCGTACTGAAGCAGCAGACTAAGTGAATGCCCTCTCTTAAAACACCAGGAATGGATGAATGTTTCTCTTAAAACACCAGGAATGAAAGATAAGAGGAAATGCTGCATGGGGTGGGTGCGAGTTATACTTGGGAGGGGGGAAAAGCAATGTAGAATATCTGAGATAAAATATGGCAAGCAGCAGTTGAAAGCCATTTAATTAGATCTGTGCTTTTTTCTTACTAGACTAGAGAACACTAGGGTTTAAAAAACATATGAGCAATTCCTTAATAAGAAGTTTAGGAACAGTTTCAAAATCCAGCCATATCCAACTGAAAAATATTCACTTAGGGAATCATATCTGATTCATAATGGAATTAATGAGACTGGGCATTTCAAAATACATGTTCAGACCAGGTGATCTTCATTTCAGAAATTTAATTTAGAGTGAAATGAAAATATTTATCAAGTACTCCTGACCTGGCCTAGGTATTGGTTGCTTTTAGTATGGTAACAAATGCACAAAGACAGCACCTGTGTGACAGCATGTAACAGAATGAATTAAAATTGAAATCTACCCAAGGAAGAGAAGGAGAGTTTTGATAGCTTCTCATGATCATTTTATAGGAAGAATTACAGCAGCTGCATGAAATTTTATGTGCAATATTGTACATAGCACATGACCCAGAAAAGATTTTTAATTCTATCAAGAGAAAGGTTCTTTGAGTAGTAATGCCATTAAATGAAAGTCAAACAATACAAAAAATAAGAAAAAATATATATTTCAACAAAAATGCATAATTTATTGATGTTCTTCTTGAGATCCTCTGCTACAGATGGAGACCTCTGTGACTAATTAGTGCCCATCATTTTTCTTTAAAGGGAGAAATAGTTCAAATGAAAATATATCTCTATTCAAAGCCTCTGAAGAAAATATTAGTTCCTGTTGGCTCTTATTCTGAAGAATCTACAAAACCTGTTCAGTTTTCCTCCCAAATCCCCCTGTTTTGCATCAGAGGCTTGTAGTCCAAGCCAAGGGGATTTGACCTACCATTTCTAGGGACTTCACTACTTGGACCAGGGACTGCTCCTGTCACTTATATTCATTCTGATCCTGTTTCAGGGAAGTCTGCAAGCAGTTCTATTCCAAAACAAGAAAGCAGATTTTTTTTTTAAAAAAAGCTATTTACAAAAAAATAATAATAAAAAGCCTGGATGAATAAGAATATTTTAGCCTTCACTAAAAAGTTTTAGATGTAAGCATTGGGGAATGCCCTTCAGTAAGAGCAATCATTGCAAAGAATAAAAAGAATGTGAAAATGATAAAAAATAATTTTAAAAGGCAGAAAAGCTAAAGTGCAGAAAAGGCTCAAGCTTGATAGAGAGATTAAAACAATAAAATGGGTTTTCTTGGTTATATCTGTTGCAGAAGAAAGAACAAGAAAAAATGGGTCACTGAATGGAGGAGATAGCAAAATGCTAACCAGACAGAGAAAATGCAAAACTGCTCCACTCAAGATGTTACCAACGGCCAAAAAGAAGGAGAAGAAACAATGGATGACAAATGAAAGGTTTCAAGCAGTTAAAGAAAGACAAGAAGCAAAAGGAAAGGGAGACAGACATATAACCAGACTCTTGAATGTTAATGTTCAGTGATAAGTACATAAGGATAAAGAGAATTGCTACAACAATCAGTGAAGAGAAATAGAAGCCAACAATAAAAAAGGAAGAACAAGAGACCTCTTCCACAAAATCCAAGAATTCAAAAAGAAATTCAAACCAAGGGTGAGGGTGCTCTACAGTCAGAAGAGAAATGTAATACATGACCATGATGAAATTTTTTTAAAGGATGGAAATAGTACACAGAAGAGCTATACAAAAAATGTGAAAGAATGAATGACACATGAGAAGAAGAAACTTGTGAAGATGAACCCCAAATTTTGGAACGTGAAGTGAAAGCTGCTCTTAAAATAATTGGAAAGAATAAATTGCCAGGAACAAATGACATCCCAATAGAACTGCTACAATCAATGGAGACAGATTTAAGTTTAGTTTTAACTAAAATCTGCTAGGAAATATGGAAAACAAAGCAGTGGCCTGAAGCAATCAATATGTATATCACCATAAAAAAGGGGACACAAAAGATTGCAGCAATTACAGAACCATCACAATAATTTCCCATGCAAGCAAATTCATGCACATGAAATCCAAGAGGTGCAAGCTGGTTCCAGGAAAGAAAGAGGCACTAGGGATCACATTAGAAACATACATTGGATAATGGAGTGCACAAGGGAATTTCCAGAAGAAAATTTGCATGTGAGTTATTGTTTATTCCAAAGCCTTTGATCACAAAGATATAAAAAGTCATGGCTTGCACTGAGAGGAATGAGAGTATCCCAGAATCTGATTGTCCTGATCTGTAACCAGTACTCAGGACACAAGGCTGCTATCAGAACAGAATGTGGAGAAACAAAAGAGTTCCCAGTCAGCAAAGGGGTAAGACAAGGCTTCACACTATCACCCTATCTATTCAACCTGTATATAGAAAATATCATACATAGAGCAGGCTTAGACTCAGAGTCAGGAGAAGTGAAGGTAGGAGGAGGGAACATTAATAATCTAAGATATGCAGATGACACAATGCTACTAGCAGAAATGACCTGGAATATTTACTTAAGAGGATCAAGGAGAAAAGTGCTACGGTTGGATTAATGCTGAACATCAAACAAACAAACAAATAAAAATAATGACCACAGAAAATGTACAAAAATTCAGCCTAGACAACCAGAAAACTGAAATAATCTAAGAGTGCCCATACCTTGATTCAAATATTGATCAGAATGAAGACTGCATTCAAGAAATCAGAAGAAGACTAGAATTGGGAAGGGCAGCTATGAACAAAATAAACAAGATCATAAACTGTAAAGACATACCTCTGAACAATAAAGTGAGGAGAGACAAAGCCATTGTATTTCACATCTTCCTGTACGGATGCGAGAGCTGGACAGTGAAAAAAGCCAATAGGAAGAAAATAAACTCCTTTGAGATGTGGTGCTAGAGAAAAGTATTGAGAATATCATAGATGGGCAGGAAGTCAAAGAAATGGGTTCTAGAACAGATCAGGCCAGAACTCTCTCTGGAAGCCTAAATGGCTAAATTGAAGCTGTTGTACATGGGTCACATCCTGGGGACAATGGATGATTAGAAAAGATGCTAGGAAAGGTGGAAAGCAGTAGAAAGAGAGGAAGATCACATGCTGAATGATTAGACTTGATCAGAGAAGACCTAAATACTTATCATGCAGTTAGCCTGACATCAATACCAGGAAAGATTCTAGAGCAGATCATTAAACAGACAGTCTGTAAGCACTTAGAAAGGAATGCCACAATCCCTAAAAGCCAGCATGGGTTTCTCAAGAATAAGGCAGGAGAGACTAATTTTATCTTACTTGCTTACTTGCTAATTAGCTTACTTGCTGTTCACCGCTATGATCTTTGGAATAGCGGTATATAAATAAAACAAATTATTATTATTATTATTATTATCTCATGTTTTTGGGTAAAGTTACAAGCATGGTAGATGAAGGGAATTCTGTGCATATAGAAGGGGATGGAATTTAAGACAAACTAGATCTTAAAGGCAGTAGTTTTTTTGTCTTGCCAACGGAATTTAAAGTGTATTTCCTGGAATCTCCCAGTACCCACATGGCCAGAAGGAGAAGGGGCCCACTGCATGAACTTCCATACCATCTGAACTGAACACAACTATAAAATCTTGCAATGATGTATGATGTGCATTTTGGTTGGCCCAATAAAGGTATCACTGTTTCGTGGATTTTGGATAATAGTGTACTTCGTTATATGGTCAAAACGGCTACCCCTGGATATGTTTTATGGACACTAAAGTAATACTTGTTTGATTTTTCAAAGCCTGCTTTTATTTGGATGAGATAGATGTGATTGTCAAGACTAACTGCCTGATGATTGCAGTTTTGTGGCGAAGAAACAGTATGTTCAATCTCCTTTCTCCATATATAAAATGTCAACAAGACATTCTATCGGTAGGATTGGTACCTATATTTACCCAGATCTGTCAAAGTTGATTATCCATAGAAATAGGTGAGAAGTGTGAATGGTTTGGTCCTCCACAAAGTTGGACTCAAATTTGATGTGTTTCTTTACAGTGGCTCTGCAGGCTAGATGTGGAATCCTATTGATTAGTCCTAACTAAAATCAAACTATTGATTCAGTAGTTTCATCTGTTGATCTAATATGTCTACTCTGTTTCTGATTAGCAGTAGGATTCCAGCCTAGGTATAGATAAGAAGTAATTAAAATCAATTGAGTAAAGAATTAGAAATTTTCTAATGGAAAGGGGGCAACTTAATTAAATTTATTTTAACTCTATTGGTTTGGAAATTCAGCTTTAACGTAATCCAAAATTATAAGTTAACATTTAATTAAAAGAGAGAGTGCTAAAAAGCCAATGAATTTCATACTTCCCAGATTGTTCTTTAGTGCTTCTGGATTTAGTATTTTTGTACTTCTAGCTTAGTTCTGGATTTTTGCAAAATCTTTTATGTTAGTTTCTCAGGTATCTGGAGTTATAAGGTTGAAATAATTAATAAACTTGCTCAAGTGTTTCTCTTCAGTTCTGGACACTGTATGAACCCCTATCTGTTGTAGGCTCTTAATGGTGGAAATTTTGCTGGGATTCATGTGGAAATGAATAAGTTACAGAAAGGATGGTGGTGGTAGATGACTGCAAGAGAGCAAGAAAAGGAAAGCAAGAGATCACACGTATTGGCCATTTTCTTCTAACTTTCCTGTCTCTGGGTGTAGGACTGTTGGGACTTGCAGTCTAGCAACTTATGGAGGGCTGCATCATTTGAATTCTCAACCTTCCTTCCAAAGATACACTGAAACTAACATTCATTTCTCACAGGGAAGGTTTTTAAATTTTAATTATTTGTGTGATCATAGCATAATAGGCTTGTTTCACTGTAATGCTACAAAATTTAAAACTGTGTAAAGGAGGAGTGAACGCTCCCTAAGTTTCAATTTCAGGAGAAGGATGAATCAGATGCTGACTGAGAGTCTCATGAGGGAGAGAATTTGTCTTCCAAAGTCTACAAAGACACTTTGCAACTCTCAGAAAGGATGAAATGGGGTTCTTTGTATTAAAGAGGTCCTCACTCCACAGCTCCTTTCCCACCCTGAGAACAATGAGCCTTTTGCCAGCCTTTAATAACATATTCACCTCTTATAGTTTTGTCCCTACCTTGAGATTCTGCAGCAGGTGCTAATTTAACACAATCACACAGCACTTCTGGATAAAGATGTACTTCCTGAACCTTGCTTTTATAGCCCTACTGTTCAGAAGAATGACTCAGACAGCCAGTTCAACCTATGCTTCAGAATTGGTAACACCAGCTTGTCTCCTTAAATAGCTGTCACAAGCACTACTAAACCGAGAAGTTAAAAGAACATCACTGAGGGGGGAAATGGTGAATGATCATAGTAGCATGTAACAGAATAAAACAGAGTGTGAATACTAATTTCTGTTCTAGAGAGTCTAGAAGTAACAGGAGGACTCAAGAGGTCTCCAAAATCTGAGAATTAGAATATTTATGAACATTGAATTTTCTCTCTAATTACAGCTTTTCAATTACAATATTTCCCTACTCCTTAAATTTGGAGAAATCACAAGCAGCTCATATGCTGGTTGAAATCTTGAGGTGTCAAAACATTTTTACAGTAACTCCTACACTATAAGTGTCAAACATTTGACATCCCTAATACCTACAGGGCATAAAAAACCCTGCATTTTTAATGCACTCTAGGAATTAGGGACGATATATGCTCAGACAACTAGATTTGAGAGCATCTTGGTCTCAAACCAGAGAAAGAAGTCTCTAGATCTGGAAAAGAGAGAGAGAGAGAGAGAGAGAGAGTGTGTGTGTGTGTGTGTGTGTGTGTATATATATATATATATATATATATATATATATATATATATATATATATCCCAGATCTAGTTGTCTGAGCATGAAGAGACTGCATGGTGAGCATTCAGCACCATCCTCAAGAGATCTTTCTCTAGTTTAAGACTAGGATGCTAATATTTTTGTACCATGATTTCATAACTTGTACAAAATATAATTTGAACAAAACTCCAGTTTCTGCCCATAGCTAGCTTCTTTTTTCTTTCTGGAGCTAAGGACACACACAGAGAGAGCAAACACAACAGGACAGAAATGCCCAAACAACTCATAAGCACTGCTTTCTTAGTTCAGGCAGCAAAACAACAATTTGTTCATTTTCCAGTACTGCAACACATAGTAATGTTAAAGAGAGAGAGAGAGAAGTTAAAATGTAATTTTAAAAAAAGCACCACGAAAATGTAAAAAACAAAACAAGACATGAAAATGTAACTATCTGAGACTACCACTCCTGCTACCAATCTTGGTCATCTCATACTGAGGAAACACTTTTTAACAATGTTTTTTAATATACCACATGAGGAAGAAGCAAATATGACTGCTTTTTCAAGTGAAAATGTGTTGGGGTTTAGGGGTGGGATGGAGTTGGGTTAGTCACCACCATTTCATGCAATCCACTGAGCATGAGCCTCCTAATTTCTTGGGTAGTGTTGCATGAAGATTTCTTTTGGAGAGGAAACCTCTATCTTGTTCTGCCTGAGCAGTCCACAGACAAATACACAGGGGACTAAAAAGGATTGTCTGGATACAGTGGTCTTGCCCACCAAAAAGCATTCCGAGTAAGTGGATGCGGGAGTAGCTGTGGAGGGAAGAGCACAATTAACAAGTACCATCTCTTCTCCGTTTTAGTCTTGGTTATCTATCCAGTTTTGAAGTGTCAAAACCCCTGAATCTTGCTGCTACTGTGATACAGACCTACTTACAAAAAAATTTGGAAATCTCCTGGTATGTTCTTCTATAACTTTCCTAAAAGCACAGTGAGTGTAAGTAAGGGGAAATAAAGAGAGTCATTAGTAAAATCATTTTCTCAGTGGAAACTAAAGCTGTTGATTACATAAACATATCCTCCTGTCTCTTCTTTATCATCCCTGCTTAGTGTTTCCTTTTATAGAGAGCTTGTATTGGATAGGTTTCAAAATAAGTTTTCCCATTGAGCTTACTGAAAGAAACTGAAAAAGTACCTTCCAATGTACATCAGAAAAATTTGAAACAACAAGTGCAGACCATTTCAGCACAAAGTTGCCTTGGTTTGGATTTATAGTGTGCCTGTGTCATATGCCGAAGCCGTGCACCGGAAGAGGCAATGGTGTGTGCAGTGCACCGTGCCATGTGCAAGAGTCCCTTTGTTTTCAATGGGGCTTGAGCATACACAGTGTTTCTCTTATATGGGAGGGGGGAGGATCCCCTGTGTAAGGGAAGGGCCCACTATTTGCTCCGTCTGAAGGAGAATGTTTTACTTTGGAATTCATGCAAAGCAGATCTATGGGCCTTTTGGCCAAGACTCAATGACTTTGGTTTTTCACACCTGGTTATCTTGACAGTAACTCCAGGAATAAAGTGCAAATGTCTGCAGGTGCGGATCAGCAGACTTCTGCTCCAGTGATCTTGCAGAGTCCAGTCTAAGCTGACAAGGTTCCGAAAAACTGTCTTTGTTGACTGAACACTGAAAGGTATAATCCTTTCTGTTTTAAAGGGGAAAGTGGCACAAGTGCACAATTTCAAGTTGAAATACAAACCTCATGAATATTTTGTCTGAAGATTGAACATTCTGAAACAGTCCTGTGCTAATGCGTAACTTGGAAGTAAAAAGGGGCATCAGTTCAGATATCAAGTGAGCAGAGGGAGGAGGCACTGGGCAGATAAACAGGAGCCCTGGTGGTGCAGTGGTTAAATGCCAGTACTGTTGTTAAATGGTACTCACTTGCAAACCACAAGGTTGTGAGTTCAATCCTAGCCAGGGGCTCAGAGTTGACTCAGCCTGGCATCCTTCCAATGTTGCTAAAATGAGTACCCAGCTTGATTGGAGCAATTAGCTTACAGTTGTAAACCACTTAGAGAATATTTAGTGCGGTATGAAGTGGTATACAAATGAAGCTGCTATTGCTATTGCTAAAATCACTTATGTTTTTCCCTCTGATTTTTGTTAGATATATGTATGTAGGCCTTCTGGCTTAATTCATAATTGTTGAAGCTACTGTCTCTTTCAAAGAATATGGTCAGACTCTGTGTTTCCCTTGTCTGAGGAAGGGGCAGCTGTGTGGGATCCCATTACCAGTTCCTGCTGCTAGCTTACTTCTTACTATATAGGAGCCACCTTTAGGGATATCTCTTTTATGTTCTTAGATTTCCTGAGACAAAAAATGATAAAAATAACTACAAATGTAAGTTTTATTACCCTCATTATGAATATGCAGAATAATTGTTTGTTTACTCCTGTTTTGCCATAAGTTCCCACTTCATTTGCCGGCTGCAACCTGTTAGCATAAATATCAACTGTTCTTATACTTCTGAAAATCAGTCAGGCCACTGGATAGTGGCCAGATTTCTTAAAATAAGACAGATTTTGTTTGTATGAGGGACAGAACAGTGTGTAAACAAACCATAACTGCACTTTCTACACTGTAGAATTAATGCAGTTTGACACTGCATTAATTCCACTGGTATGGAATTATGAGATTTGTAGTTTTATGAGACATTTAGCCTTCTCTTTCAGCAAATTCTGGTGCTACTAGTTGCCAATGCCAGATTCCATAGGATAGAGCCATGACTGTTAAAGCAGTGTCAAGCTGCATTAATTCTGCAGTGACCGCAGCCTGTGTCTGTTGTAAGAGGCTCTGTCTTTGAATAAGGCATCACTTGGATTCATGTCAACTTTGATTTTTCTCGCTACCACGTATGTTCTCTCAGGTCTGATTTACCTTCAGCCTTTCCCTGGCTGGCATCAGCCTGTTCACAAAGATACTTCCTCCTTTTGTGGAAGCCCTTGGAAAATACAATTGAGATAGAATTTGGCTTTCTTCCACAGCCCAGTATTTAGCCATGTCTTTCCCAGGATGCATAGCATGTTTCCCCAATGCATTTTGGGCCACTTTTTCCATTCTGTTTGAATTGCTTCCACTTTCCCCTTCAGCACATTAAAATTCTTGTAATTCTGTGAAGGATGAAATTGAGCCAGTTTTGTACATCTGTATGATTATTAAACAAGCATGGTAAGGCCAGCTCTATAAAAATGATTACGATAATACACAACATCATAGTTAATAATAAATGTGACCCATGGTAGTACTTGCCACCGATGGTGTAATTGCAGAATGATTATTTGGCTGTTAATAAAGGGTTGTCAACACATTATAATCCATTTTGGATACAGAGGGGGCATGCCAGCAGTAATTTACCTTTCTGGTGATTTGCATAGTGTAGGCAAAATTTGAGATGGGCCAGTAATTATTAATGTGTTTAGAATTAACTTCTTTATAAAGATGGGTAATTACAATGGGGCTTCCATGGTTCAAGCGTTTTGCAGTGCTTAATGGAAATGTGAAAGACTGCATATTTTGAAATGCAGACACTGTATACAGTCTTAAGTTTCCAGTACAATTACAGTCTTGAACAAGACCCCACTAGAACTCTTAATTCCCCACTGAATGTGCTTAATCACTATCTTCTCGAATAATATCTCTTCTGTCTGCATACCTTCCCCTCTTTGCCATTCCACTTCAAATATTCCTCTGCCATTAAAGTGGCTTTTCTAAAAGTAAAGGGCAGTGACAAAGCCCAGAAAAAGGTGAAATTGGAATTCTAATGCAACCATTTAAAGATATCATATTTTTAGAGTTTTACTGTCAGAATCAAATGGAAAGTGAGTATTTATAGGGAGTCAATAGTCATTGAACTGCCAAAAAAGGAAAGAATGGGGCAATAAAGCTGACAGCTGTGAGGACTAAAGGGAATCATGAGCTGCAGGGGACTGACCATAAATGGGGGAGAGAGGACAGTGGTAGGATGCCCCACAACCTAAAAGGTAATGGTTGTACCAGATGAGATTTTTATGAGCCTAACTAGGGCTGTTGGCCTCCCTCACTTGTGGACTTCCCAGAGGCACCTGGCTGTTCACTGAGGGAAACAGAATGTTGGCCTAGAAAGATCTTTGCTTTGCTCCAGCTGAGCTTTTTCGTAGATGCTGAAAAAACAACTGTGAGATGGTCTGACATCAAAGAGAAATAGCATCAGTTTCACAAATTTCCCTTGCTTCCACTGCCATTTCATAAGTTCATTCCTTGTTCATATGAAGCTACCTTAAACTGAGTCAGACCATTGGTCCATCAACTCTAGCATGATCAGTTTTGACTGAAAGCCAAGGCTCTCATGGTGTTATGTAAGATTCACCCCTTGGCTTTCCTGGGATCCTTGGTAATCACTGATTATAATTGCCCATCCAAGTATTGATCAGACATGACCCTTGTTGTTGTGTTGTTAACTGCCTTCACATCGATCTCAACCCATGGCAACCTTGCTGATGAGACATCTCCAGGCTCCCCTGTCTTCTACTGCTCTACCCAGTTTCTGCAGAATTATATTCGTGGTCTCTTTAATAGAATCCATCCATCTAGCATGTGGCCTTCCTCTCTTTCTACATCCTTCCACTTTTCCTAGCATTATAGTCCCCCCCCCCGCCAATGATTTGTCATCTTGGCTTCCAGGGAGATTTCTGGCTTGATCTGCTCTAGGACCCACTTGTTTGTTTTCTTGGCTGACCATGGAATCCTCATCATTCTTCTCTAGCACCACATCACAAATGAACTGATTTTCTTCCTATCTTCTTTCTTAACTGTTCAGCTCTCACATCCATACATGGTAATATGGAATATAATAGCTTGTATGATTCTAACCTTTGTGTTGAGTTGCGTATCTTTGCATTTTAGGATGTTTTCTAGTTCTTTCATAGCTGTCCTCCCCAATCTTAATCTTCTTCTGATTTCTGGGCTGCTGTCCCAGTTCCTATCAATGTTTCATCCCATATATGAGAACTCTTTTACTATTTCTATTTTCCCATTGGCTAGTTTGAATTTGTGCAAGTTCTCTGTGGTCATTATTTTTGTTTTCTTTATGTTCAACAGTAAGTCTGTCTTTGCCGAGCGGCCCCTTTCTCTCTCTCACCGCCGCTGTCGGGATGTCCTTGGGGTATGAAGCCCCAAGGATACCCCTTTCCAGGCCATGGGGAAGCAGCATTTTGGAAAAGCGGCAGATCGGGGCCTCTGGGGTTGTCGCTGTGGCCGCTGAGGCCCCAATCCATCGAGGAAAGGGGCGGTCTGTATCCCACCTTAGAAAAGTATTGTGATTTTAAAAAAACAAATAGCAAATATAGGCTTAATCTAGGGTTTTAGCCTTCTAGGTTTTCTTAGATGGGAGCTCTCATCAAGGCAGCATGGTCAGTGGTGTGGAATGATGGGAGATGGTCTTCAAGAACAACTGGTGGTTCACAAGTTGCACACCCCATGTATGTGGCAGGATAAGTGAAGAAGTGAACAGTTTCCCTGAAGGACCAGCAAGACAGTTAATGGAATTCATTTTTGAATAACAGATAACTGTGCTTGTCATTTGCAGTTCAAACAAGTAGCAGCTGGCAGCTCCCATGTCACTGATCTAGTGAATTTGGTCCAGGTTTCAGGGCAAACTTTAAAGAAGCTATCCAATTCCTACTTCCAGAACAGGTCCAATTCTTTGGATAACTCCTTTAAAGTCCAGAATGGTGGCCAATTCAATGTTTCACTAATATTGGAGCCAACAGCTTCTATTGACTGGGAAGGCAGGAGGAAATGCGGCTGATTCCATAGAAGGAAACTGCACTGCAACTGCTGTATCCACAGTGTCCTTGTGTGTAGACTTAAAGTGATGGTATATGACCTATTTTCTAAATGTAGTGTATTTGCTCTACATAAAAGCTAATAAATTGCTCAGCATTTTATTATATACAGAGTCAAGCTTTCCCAGATGGATCCCCTCTGTCCATTTGACTTCTGTGTGCTTTTAAAAATCACTGTTCTAGAACTGAATGGTGTTTCCTTCTGTTTTATTGTGTAGACTAAAAAGCAGTTGCTATTTGAGTATGTGGTGGGCAAGCAGTGGTTGCCTGGGGTTCTTGTGCTTTGGATTGACTACACAATGTTTGTCAGATGCAAGTGTTCTCTCCCCGGCCCATCTGACAGACCACCTGTTTGACTTCAGGCAGGGTAGCATTAATACACTGAACACAAAGAAATGGATCCAATCTGTTAGTCTCGAAAGCCCCCATTTTGCATCAGTAAATAAGACTCTTTTTTAAAAATGTAGATCAGTATATTGTCGTCAAAATTTCTCTGAATTTATTTATTATTTATTATATTTATTTGTATCCTGCTCTTTTCCCAGAATTGGGAATGTACATAACTCCCTGGTATAGCTACCATTGGACTAGGAAGGGAAGTTCAGAAGGCCCATAGGTATTTCTGTCCTCTGGGCACAAAGCTGTGCACTGGCTCCTTTTAGCCAAAGTGCTTTTTTCTGAAATTTGGTGTGTGTGTAGTATTCCACATGACCCCAGATGGACCCTGCTCTGCAGCTCGCCATAATCCCCAAAGTGATAGGATCCCTCGGACTAGCCCAATACGTAGCTTGGGAGTCGCTAATGGGACTATAATCACCTCCATAATCTGAAGAATGGGCAATGATTGTTTAGATGTCTCACCTGATGAGCCGGCTAACAACTTAACTCACTTCCTATTTCTCTTGATTATTGACAGACCAGATTACCTCACCCCAGACAATCAAACACCTTTGCCCTGTGGCTAGTTTTAGCCCTTAAAACCCCCTGTAAATCTCCTCTCAGTGTGCTAGTTTGGATTTCATGGGGACTTTATGTCACTGTGATTTCTAGTCTAGCTCTGGCATTTCCGTTCAACCAAAACTCTCGGGCGCATTACAGAGCGCTGCAGAGTGCCTGTGCCATCACTAGCTGCGCCGAGAAGCCCCAGCAGCCAAACCGCGAGGCTTCCCGGTGCAGCTAAAAAGAAGCTCCAAAATGGGGCTTCTTCTTGAGTTGCGGAAATGACGTGACGAGGCACCAATGGCGCACTCGACGCGTCATTTTCGCAGCGCGACATGTGGACGCTAAGCGTCTGGCACGTAAAAATGGCCGAGCCCATGTGTATAGGGTGTGGCCATTTTTACGTCCCCGTCACGTGCTAGGGGTGAGGCCGGTATGGACGCTAGGTTCTCGGCCAACCCCTAGCATGTGACGGGGGTGCCGCAAAGGCCCGTCTGGAACGGGCCTCGAAATGGCTGTGTATCACCCTACTTCATTCAATTGGATTCCAGAAGCAAGCCTTATCTGTAGTAAATATCGCCCGTAGTCTGCCTCAAACCTTTTCTAAGCTAACGTCTGATTTCCTGAGCCTTGGATGAATGAGTGTATGATAGTGAATTGCTGTGTGATTTATTCCCCTTTCAAATAAAAATATACTTTAATTGGAGACTTCTGCCTCTGCATCATTTCTTAGATCCACTGCCCTTTTGGTATACAGGTGGGAGATGATTTCATAGGGTCCTTGTAGCTGACCTCCTCTCAATTTGAGCTAAGTAAAATTCCCCTACAAAGATTTTGACTACACTAGTACTACAATTTTTCTTATGTTGTAAATAATACACAGAAAAGGAAAAGTCCGAGACATTTTGCTTTCTGAGGCAGAGGAAGAAATGACATCCCATGCTCAGACAAGTCAAGGTGAACAGTCACATTAATATGCTGCATGAGGCAGAAAATCCCACAAGCATTGCTCCTCCTCCCTGGCAGTAAAAATGCAACAGCAGCAAAATTTATAATAAGCAATTTGTTGCCCTTTCATGACACCCAGTTTCCATTGCCTGAGACTGCATTGTTGCCCCCCCCCCAACACACACCAAGAACAGGTAAGTTAAACCAAAAGCCTCAGTCATTTAGTACAGTTTGGAAAGGACAGGACTGATTTTAGAGATTAGCAAAGGGAAGAATGTATGAGATCCTAAAGAGGTGCAAATAAAACAAAACAAAATGAAAACCCCACTGGTACAACAGTACCATCTTTTGGTAGCAAAATTATACTATTATAATTGGTGTAGAGCTCCCCCGCCCTGAGAAAGTCAGATACATTATTAGTGAATTTTGGGGCCCTTTGGCTTATGTTCCCTGATTGAAGCTCCTTTAAATCCTGGGAGTGGGGACAGCGATCCTCCTCTCAAAGAAGGTGCATGTTCCCCACAAAACTTGGAAAGCTTAAAAACTTATTTTTAAATGCCAGTGCACTGATTAAGTTATAAGGCTGCAAAAATGGTGGTAGAGGGAGGGTGAGATATAACCCACAGACTACGTGCTGCCTAGAGAAATAATGAATGTTTCATAATGAGCAATAGCTCCCCATACTAAAGAGAAGGAAATGCATTATATATTCCCTTTTGTAGTATTTAGGAGCTTCCAGCAAATTCCTGTCACTATTTAGTGCTGCATTGAGGCCTCTTCAAATGTTTGGGGGCTGTCTGTTTTTCCTTCTGTGTCCCATCTTGTGAAAGTGACATTCAGTCACCCAACTCTTTTCCTCTTGTGGCAGCATAATGGGTTTTGTTATCCCACCGCTGCTGCCACCAATTTGTGATGATCCCACACCATTCACTTTACTGTTTTCCATAGATGGCAGACCAATGGGATTTGTTCTCCCACCACTGCCACTTATTTGTTGAAGTGCTTCCATTTTTTAAAAAAACATTTCCTTTTAATTTGTGACACTACCACCTATGTGATGGTCACTTTATTTTTCTTGTGTACACCAACTTATATGTGAAACTTTCCTTATTTGTAAATGTCGGTAGAGTGGTTACTTATTTATGTCCCAGACATGCCTGTATGTGAAAAACTTTATTTGAAAGATGGTTGGAACAATGTTTCATTTGTTACTTCAAGGTCTTACTTTCTTGGCACCACTTTGTTACAGTTAAAGTTTACTTCACAACACTCTCTGCAGAAAACAATAGTTATTTTTACCCAGGACCCACACAGTCCTTATATTAGGTTACTTTCCTAAACTTAATTCTGTACCAGCCACCAAGGCTTATGATATCCCACAGGATATTATACCACAGCAACTCCCTCTCTCACAGTTCTGCACATGTCCTGAGTCCCTCACTTCTGGACTCTAACCCTAACTGTCCTTATCTGACTCTGTCACCAAGGCGTTTTGGACGTCCTCAGGACGTCCTCAGGACGTCCCATTTTAAAAAAGAAGAGACGCCCCTTTCCCTATCACGGACTCAGTCCGTGACAAATGGCGGCGGCCGTTCCACACGGCCGCCGCCATGTTTACGTCTTGGACGCATAGCGTCCAAACGGGTCGCGGCGCTTATGACGTTGCGGGTGCGCCATGGGTGCCTTGCGACGTCATAACGGTGCCGCAGGAAGAAGCTCCATTTTGGAACTTCTTTTTTGCTCCACGAGGGAGTCGTGCAGTTTGTATGCTGCGACTCTCTCGCGGCGCAAAGAGCAGCACCAGCAGACTGCTGCAAAGCGGCGGTTTGTAACGCCTCCCACAGACCTAATTATCCTCTCCAGCCTTATAAGCTCATTGCTCCCAGGGAAGTGATAGGAGCAGAATGGGAACAGAAGGGGGCAAGGGACACATTTTACCGCACACCAGAACGCTGCCGCTGGAAGTTCCCATTCCGTTCTCGATCCATCCCAGAGGAGGTGATTTTCAGGAACTGTTCAGAAGTGTTTCTAGCTGTGTGAATAACTGATGTCAATAGATGCAGGATAAAACTCTGCATGTCTTGAGCATTTTTCTAATACATGTGGATCATCAACTCCATCTTGATGCACAGTGCTGACACATGAGAGCAACAGAACTCACAGAACTGCCCATAGATGAGGTTCTGATAAAAAAAAAAGTGTGAACAACAAACCAGGAAAGTGTGAGTGAGAGTATTCACATAGTTTCATCGCAAAATAAAAAGTGTGGATAACCCTTTAGTGGCTTGAATCTGGCCCACTAGGGTGGTGATCAGTTTGAAATGAGGGAGCTTGAAAAGATGTCAGTTACTTTAAATGTGAGCCAGTCCCATACCTTTCTTCATGAACAACGGACAAAGTTTATCTGAAGTGTAGTTTATTTAAAATGTTGCTGGGGGAAACTCTGGACGTAGTTTTGTTTATCCCCACTGCACATTGCTGGAAATGAGAATTTCCCTGGGTTAGCCCTTGTCTGGGGAAAAAAACATGAGAAGTAAAACTATTAGAAATTAGCCTTCTTTGGCAGATTAGCAGATAAGCATGCTTCAATGTGATATTGCTTCCCTGAGAACTGAAACTGATGTATAATGATCAACTGTAGAGCAGAGTTACATACCCCCTACAGCTAAACTTTGTTCAGAAACAGATGCAGTGTGTGGCATATAAACACCGCACTAGCAGAGCACTGCAAAGCTGCCCACTGTGTGGTCAGGCAGGTGACTTCACAGCAGCTTCCTACTGGCTTGGGGGTGTCTGTCATCTAAATGACATGACCCCAAGCCACTGGGAAGCCTCTGCAAAGGGGCCATCTGTTTTTCCCCTTTGTCGATCTTCCTAATCTGACTAGATAGAACAGTTGAACAAGAAGAATGTGGCCAAATCTTGTTCTCCAGCCTGAGCCACTGTAGTGATCCAGTTTCCCATTTCTCCCTCTGCCTGACAGCATGGCTCTGGAGGATGTAGGAGTTAAGTCATAGTGCGTATTCATTTGCAGTAATGAATAAACTGTTTTTATGGCTGCTCCTTTTACCCAAAGGAGTCTTGAGTGTGATAAATCTGAGAACCGGGTTAGAGCCCTCAGAATCCTCACTGAACTGCAATTCCTAGGTCCTGTGCTAGAAACCATGAGAGTTAAAATGGTGTAAAACTGATATAAGTTTGTGGAGGTGATATTCCCTTAGCACTTGCTCACACAGCTCTAAATGTCTTGATTTCCTGTTCTGTCACATGGCTTTAAGGTAACAGTGCCTGTGTTAGCCTCTGTGGATCCACACACAGAATGATTTATTAGTCTGTGCAGTCCCCATTTCTTTAAAAAAAAGTGCTGAAGTGCTAGATTCTGAAAAATGTGTACAATCTTTACAGCTTCCTATAAAACCACATACCTTCTGTGATGCTGCTTTTCCCTCCTCTTTTACAAGGTAAAGCTGGAAGCCTTGAAAAGTCAGATAGATGTGATTTGCTTAAAGCTGGCAATGTCAACAGCAGACTTTCTAGGCATCTTTATGTGGTGTCTCTTTGAATCATGCGGCATGCAGAGGTTTCTGCTGCTATAGAAAATTTCATCCTTCTGTGCACAATAGCCACAGTTCCAAATGTTACAATGCTGGGAACAGCTGAATGATTGAAAACAGGGCCTTTGTCAAACAGAGCTTTTGTGGTTTTGTTAGTGACATGTCTAAAGATGTCTAAGAGCAATGCTCTTCAGAGATCAGGAGGAATTACCACTTGGTGCTTTAATTCAACTTGATGAGGCACCTAGCCTGTCCAAGGCAGCTTTGGGTCTTAGCTTTGTGAGACATGTGTCTAAGCATTATTCTTTCAAATAGCTACCTGTTTGTTTCTAAAATTGTAGCAGAACGTGCTTGTAAATGTGTTTATTGAAAGATGTTTCAGAAAAGGCATGAATGTAGGAGATGGAAAAGCTCAGGTCCAGGCATTAGTGACATGTTGTTTAGTTTTGTCCCATATGTATACCTGATCTGGTGGCAGGTTTGTCCAAAGTTCTAGTCTTTGTGTTTTTTCCAGGGTCATGCAGCACTAGATAGTGAAGAAAGCCAACTTCTCCAGTGCCTTCCTTCCTTCCTTCCTGGCTTCTGTACCCATGGTCTTTTCCTTTTTCTTGCCCGAACCTAGCTGGGTAGGTATGCTGGCATAGCACATCAACAGCATACCAGCATTTGACACACTATGCCTATTGCTTTCCTTTGGAAATAATACTTTATTTTAAGATTTATTTTTGAAAAAGGTATACTTCATGACTACGAGGTTCACTCCAGTTAAATATGCAGTCTAAAATAACATCAAATAACATCAAATAAAAATGTGTTGGCTGTCGACCTATGGTGACTTCATGAATTTCATAAGGCTTTCTAAGGCAAGGAATACTCAGTGGTGGTTTTACCAGTTCCTTCCTCTGAAATATAGGACTGTGGTTTAAATCAAATTAAACCCCGCAGGCATGTTACCAGGTTTTCTGGACTCACCTCACAGAATAAATCATGGAAAGGTCCTATCAATCAAATCTGACCAGTCCATCACATTTACCTTACTGAGGAATTTGAGCATTTGCTGTGAAATTAGGAAATGGAATGAAAGTGGGGAGGGTTAATGGGAGGCCAAGGTAAGAAGAGAAGCCAATTCCCCGAGTTGCAATGCCAGTTCTATTTGGAGTGAGTGCAAAGTATCAGAATTAGATACCGGCACTTTTTAAAAAATGCTTGCCTGTTGGATGTTCTTTATTGATGCATTTTTTCCTCAGAAAGATGTTGCTCCAGTGTAAAGCACTGACCATGGATGCAAAGTGGTGATGGGGGGCAGCAGGGGTGAGTGGACTGGAGCAGCTTTTCCTCCATAATCAGCAGTTTCCCTTACGTGCCTTCAATCATTCATTCTGTGCAGCAGGATTTAAAACCATCCCTTACTCATGTCTTTGAGCACCTAATTGAGCTGGGATTTTTCTCTGGAGGCATCTTAATGTTCTGTTCACACACAAGTGGTCAAAAGACTCAAAAACATTTACCAGGGACTGCCTGGAAATTGCCCTTTTGTAAACTCAAGGAGGGGAAAAAAATAAACCTGTTTTTCTTGTTATATTACGAAGAATGCTTCACTATTTTCCCCATAGCTAATAGTATTAAGAATAACCACTAAGAGACTCAAGGTAAATATTTCACAATAAATAAATAACTAAAATGGACTTCCATGGATTCTATTTTCTTGTTCGTTTAACTCAGAAGAATTCCTTGTGGTATGCATTTTTCAAAATAAGTGAAGATTGGCAAAAGGAAGGAAGTTGCATTTGGGCTAGTACTGTGAGGCAGGTAGACTCTTCTTTGCAGGCTTCACAGACTCTGGGCTTCAAAAATACAGCAAGTCTCCTACTGGATAGATGAAAGCCAAAATGTTCAGAAACCAGGAGACAGTCAAGAATATCTTTCTACATTTAAAGGTACTGCAGCCAAGATTCCAGATTTTCAAAGCTCAGATGGGTTAGTCCTGCTGTGTGTCATTCTACAGTGACTTAGCTCAGAAGAACTTTGATCAAGAGTCTGCCAGTGGCTCCTAGCCAATCCGTAGTAACTGGCTAAAGTCACACCTCTGTTTTTCCTTCCTTTCCTCCTTAACAGTATTTAATGATTTTACTGTATTGGGTTGCAAGTGCAGGAGATGGAGGCGAATATGCTGGAGGGAAGGCAAGGTATACTATAGGATGGCTGCTTTTGGCCTTTTGTTTTCTCCCTTGCACATTTGGAAACATGTGAAGCAAGGTGAGGGCTGGTGTCCCATCAGTCTGCCTCTTGCTCTGTGTATCCTGTCAAGACCTGCTCCTGTTGCCTCTGTATCCAGTGGAGTGTTTGGAAAAATATTTATACCACAGATTTCCCCCAAGAAGTGTATCTTATGAGAAAAAAGAGTTGTGCCCAGTTGTGCCCAGTCTTTTAAGGACCGATTTTTCTGCTTGAAACAAAGAACAAGGTAGCACCCCCTACCATTCCATGTAAAGTACTTGATAGGCTAGCAGTTGAGACTTTCTTCAGTGCTGGTAATGAAGCTCCATCCTTATCTGTGCCTGAAGGTGGCAGGTCTCAGTACATGCAACAAAATTCTCCCCTTTGCCATTGTCACCCAACATCTACTGCTTGAGGCATCTGCCTAACAATTGGTCCAATTAAGCAGTAATTGGCTTATATACCAGCAAAGTAGCATCTACAACACCTATCTGGAGTCTATTGAGCCATTAAACAGCCACACAAGAAGAATCAACCCTTCCTAAGGTTATTGTCACCAAGGAAAGACAACCTTGTTCCATCATTGAGTGATTCTCAACTTCTCTTGTATACAGTTCCATATGATACTAACCGTGGATGACAGAGTAATTAAATTCTGCTAGTAACTATGGCATGAGGTGTCTATAGAAGGTTTTCTAAAGATCTGTGTTCCTTGTGTAAACTTTATCTACACACTCAGTTCAGGAGACAACCTCTTGATTCTTTCCTGTGTCATTATAATCCCCAGGTGGATTTTCTGGCTTGGCATAGAGTAATCAATTCAGGGACTTTTCCAGCCAATTACATGCCACAGCAAGCCTCTTCAGATGCTCAGATGTTGCTGTTTTTCAGCAGCACAGAGCTATAGCTGTTGCTTTTCCTCTTAATAACAGAAAGAAGCTTCAGCAATGATCCCACAGCATAAAGCACTCCTCTATCAGCAAGTAAAAAAAAAGAGATATTGTCTAGATTTTCAAGAGTGATACCACAGAGAGTGGTTTCTATCACTGCTGGGTTGACTGAACATACATGGAGTGGGTTGGTGGGGAGATGTAGGACTGTGCATCTTGGCCTTTAGTCCAAATGCCTTCAAAATCTAAAAATCTTATGTGACCTGATTCTCTGCAAGACTACTACTCTTCTTCA
This sequence comes from Sceloporus undulatus, assembly GCF_019175285.1. NCBI lineage: Eukaryota > Metazoa > Chordata > Lepidosauria > Squamata > Phrynosomatidae > Sceloporus > Sceloporus undulatus. Next base: position 135,077,101 of record NC_056524.1, on the reverse strand, counting down.
TAAGTCTTCAGGTTATTTCATGCGATGCTTGCACAGTCATGTAGTTAGGTAAAATAACATCCAAACCCCACAAAACAGTGATACTTTTATTGGGGCAACCAAAATGCATAAAATATACATCACAAGCTTTTGAAACTCCACTGGCTTCTTCATCACAGAAAGGTATTAAAAATAATTCAGGGGAAAAAGGAGTTTGTGGCCTCACAAAAGCCTGAGACATCCTGGATCTCATAGGAAGTACCTTTTTGTTTTGCTAATGGAATTTAAATTTCCTGGACTTTAAAATGCCTTGTCTCCCAGGACCACATGGCCAGAAGGAGGAGTGGCTTGCAAACACGAATATCCCTCCATGCTCAGAACAGCACCATCAACATCTTGACAAAATGCAAGCCTGTGACTAACATTATCATTTTTCCCCTCCAGTATTATTTTTAATACCTTTGCCTGATAAAGAAGCCAGTAGAGCTTGGAAAGCCCATGACATATATTTAATGCAGCTTGGTTGGCCCTATAAGGTATCACTGTTTTTAAAATTTTGGATACTAGTGTACTTTGCTATATGACTAACAGCTACACCTGAATATGAGTCCTGTAGTTAGGAATTGTTATGATGGGTAGTATTTGTATGTAGAAATTAGAACTTGTATGCTTCAAGGGATGTACTGTGTTTATCTTAATTCTATTCATGGACACACTTTGGCAGGTCTGGAAAAAGCTTTGACCTCCCAGTTATTTAGGAGTACAGATCCCATAATCTCGTGCCATTGGCCCTAGAGCAGTGGTTTCAAACTTTGGTTCTCCAGATGTTTTGGACTTTAGTTCCCATGAATCTTAGCCAATATGGCCAAAACTCAGGAGTGGGAGTTCAAGTCCCTAATATCTGGAAGACCACAGTTTGAGAACCACTGCTCTAGGGGCTCCTGGAAATTGAAACTGAAAACTTTTAGAGGGCCACATGTTGCCCAAGTCTGTCTTAGAGGATGCACATTTTGTCTGTTGTCTCATCATCAAACTCATTTGTGGCGGTGGAAGCCCTTTGCAAATGCTATGTTATACATTTGTGAACTTGCCCAGAGTTTCATAAAAATACTGGAAGTGTCCTGCTGGAGAAGCAACCTTGCAGATATGCATGGAACCAGAAACAAACATGCAAAGCCTTGCATTCTTACTTGAATCTGAATTAACCCTTGCTTTGCATGCCCCTTGCAGATGAGTCATTGCCTATCTTGTGAAGACATTTTTTAAAAAATAAAATTGAGAGTAAGTTATTTTTGGCAAAAATACTAAAAGAGTACCTTGAAATGCTGTAGTTTTGCTGAAACCTTTCAGTATTTTCTTGGTTTAAAGATTTATGAAAGACAAAGTATCCACTTGTGCTGTTGGAATAGAGGTGGGAAACCTTTTTTCCTCTTGTTGTGGTCACATTTTCTCTGAGGAAATCTTGTCAGGTGCCATTTAACAACTGTCGGCAGGGATGATTTAGTAGCAATGGCAGGAGCCAGTAGTATTCAGTTTGCTCTCTTTCCTCTTACCTTCTTTAATACTCCTTTTTACCCTTTAGATTAGGGCTAAAGTATCTGTTTCTTAAAATATAGTGTGCATTTTACAATTCCACCTTCATTTTTCACTGCATGGTCAGGACTAGTCAGCTGGTGGAGGAATGGGTAAACCTTCTCTTTGCCAGATCTTATTTCAAAACCTTTCCTTTAAAGGAGTATGGGCAAATACTCATCTTGGCCTAATTGAGATTCCCTCCTCTTTATTCTTTGCAGGAGGAGATTAAAAATCAGTTGGGAGAGAAAGCTAATCTCAGTCTGGATTGGATTATTTTTGTTTACATGAAGGTGAAAAACAACGGAACTTTAAACTACACACTACATATTTAATGTGGTATTTGATTTAACCCTTTATCACATGTGGTCTGATAGCTCAAGTGAGATGGAGTTGTTGCTTTTGTAGTGGTGATGATGATGATGATGATCTTTATTTATATCTTGCTTTCCCCCCAAAATTACAACTCAAGGCAGCTGACAAATAAAAACAAATATGATTTAGTTGGAACATACAAAAGTTAACATGGAAACCAAGTCCAGGATATTTTTCCCCCTTCATCATCTGGAAGACGTTCTTCCACACCACAGACAGTCAAGTGAGGGGTTAGTTACCATCTTGGTTGGATGATATTCCCTCTATAACAGTCAGTGTGGAGTAAAGTCCAAAGTGAGTGGCCACAGGAAAAAAATCCTATTGAGTTGCCATTGTTGCTTTAATATGGCAAGAATTCAGCTTCTTGGTCACCGGCCAACTCTTCTTGTCTTAATGATAGGGAGGGAAACGAGCAGAAACAAATTTATTCTTGCAAGTCAAGAAATCATTTAATATTGATGATGGCATATTTTTGTGCTAATTTTGTTTCACTTTTAGTTGAAAGCTCTGAACTGACTCAGCTGTTTCTTCATTAGAAAAAGTGAAGAAATTTGAGCAGGATATTCCTACTGAAGGTTCTCAGTTGATGTCACAGAGGCCCACTGCTGTATGTGTTTGTGGGGTGAGAAGATAAAACATTTTATAGTGCTTAAGATCAAAAAAATTTTCCCCTTTAAAAAACAAAACAAATGAAAAACGCACTCCTGGAAAGCTTTTACAGGGACCCATTAAATTCTGACAGCCGTTAACAGGCTGTTGTGGAGCGTACATTCATTCCCCTTGGTCTTGCTGTCTCCTTCTTAAATTTTGATGACAAAGTTATGTGACATTAGGTGTGCTATCTTCTCCTTTATTTTGTCTCAAACGGTTCCGAATCAATGACAGGAAAGCTTTGCCTCAAGATAACATGCTGTTACGATGCTTGTATCATGTCACCAAGAAGTGTTTGCATTAAAAATGGGATAGGAAGTGATGGCTGGCTGCTTGTTTTACATGATCAAGAGACTTGCAGAGGAGGATGGCTTGAAGCTTGTTTACAGACACACGCATACACATACTTGCGTAATATATTTACATTGGTATTGCTGTAGCACAGCTAGTAACTTGATGTCTCATGAGACAGCTTCATGAACATTTCTGTTTGCCAGGACAGTCTATATTTTCTGGTTAGATGAAAATGAGTGCAGTAATATATAATAGTGTATTTTTCCCCCCTGTGAAATATTGGATGATGTGGGTCATATTCCTTATCCTGGCTGAATTGATCATTGGGCCTGAACAGACAGGCCAAAATAAAGCTGCTTTGGGTCACTTTGGAGGTATGCTGTTTAAATGACACATGCGTCCTAAGAGGTTGGAAGTCATGTCAAAGCCACGCTCTAGTCCTAAGGACTGGAGCACAGCTTTGGCGCAGCTTCTGGCTTCTTAAGATGTGTGTGTCATTTAAACAGCATACCTTCAAAGTTACCCAAAGCAGCTTTATTTTGGTCTGTCTGTTTGGGCCCATTGATCTCTTCAGAATTTGAGGGGTTGTAAGGAACCCTTAATTGTATGTCTTTGTTAATTAATGTTGTTAAGTATTAATTATTGGCTTTCCTTTTTCATGTTATTTTAGCTCGTTTTTACCATTTTCTATTATTATTTCAATACATCACAGCAGATTACAGTTATAATTCTAATTGTTGGATTATGATGGCCATAAGGAGGGGAAAACCAGGAAAAATCCTCTTTCTCCTCCTGAGTAGCTGCAACATTCTTTTGTGCTGCAGGGACTTTTTCTTTACTTGTAATGGGACTAATTCACAGCAATTGCAATAGCAATATTGAGTACATTTCTATACCGCTTATCAGTGCACTTAAGCACTCCCAAAGCGGTTTACAAACTGTAAGCCGTTACAAACTGTAAGCCATGTGTCTGTATGTAAGAGGGAACAGAGAAGTACCAGTTTTAAATAAATAGATAAATGTGACTAACAGCTAATCTCAAAGATCTTTGGAGGAGGCGTTTCCCAATAATGTAACTCAATATAGTATTAAAAATTGGACATATCAGGGATTCAACCTAGGACCCTTCACACACAAAGTGTGTGTCTTACTAGTATGCTACAGAGTTGTTGCCGCTGCTGTTGTTGTTGTTGTGTGTGTGTGTGCTTAAAAAACCCGCCCTCTGAAACATCCAGGATTCAAGTATTTCCTAAACTGACCTCTAACTGTATGAATTTTTCTGACCCCAGTAGGCCTTTTTACTGAGTAATTTCCATGCAATTTT
>NC_056524.1:134984183-135062223 GCF_019175285.1 Sceloporus undulatus | reverse complement strand
CGCAATTTATTTTCCTCCAAGTTCTCTGCTTTTGATGTTGGCTTTTTGTTGTTTTAATTTTTAAACACACTTCTCGTGGTGTGTTTTGTTATGTTTATTTAGTTGTTTGTTTGCATAAAGGCCAGTGTGTATTCAAGGCTGCTGCAACTGGATCCCACAGTGTTTGCACCGCACTAAGCAAGGCATTACAGCAAGTGCTCATAGCGCATCCAATAGTGGTGGGATGAAAGGGAATTTGCTGGTCTTTATATCCTTATTGAGATGTGTCTTTTCCCGCTGCCAGTACTGATAGAAGAATACTGAATTTATTGTAAATAATTGCTTTAGAGTTATTAAAGCTGTTGTTGTTGAACTTTCCCTCATGGCGATTAGGAAACCTATATAGAATTGGCTGAGTCGGCAAAGCAGTTCTGGCCATGGCACAATTCACACAGAACACACAACCTCATCTTGTTAAACTCTGAACTCTCTTGGCAAGTACTTTGAAACTGCTTCTTGAAACTGTCAGATTGTAAATTGTTGGCTTTATTTCTGTTCTCAGTCTTTGGAAAACCATACATTGCTGTATTATTCTTGACTGGATCAGGATGTAACCTCACTTTGTCTGTTTTCTTTGGAATAGTTCTCTCTTTGGAACTTGTTATACCTAGATATAAGTACATTCTTACTCCCCTCGGCAGGGAGGAGTTTGGATACTGATGGATTTGTGGTGGGAAGTCTTTTCCCAACAGATTCCCTTACTATAAAGGGATTTTCTGTTTCCCTCATACCTTATTCCACCTGCTGTCCAGTTCTTTGGACTGGCTTTCTAACTATCTGACAAGGACTCCTCTTCTTAAATTGACTTCGAAATACTAAATATGGTGACCTTCTGTTCTCTCCAATATCCAAAAGTGCCAATGTGTAACTATAGTCAGGTTTCAGTAGTATAAAACTGACCATTTGCAAGAGGTTGAGAACTTAGTTGCTGCAAAGGGGGCATGAATTGTCTCCTTGAAAATGGAAGATATGGTAGTTGAATGGATGGCCTAGCAGTAACTTGGTCTGAGACTCCAGCCAAGGCTGCCTGGTTCAAGACTGGTTTATTCTTCAGTGCCTGGTTCACGAGTGACTTATTTCTTCAGTGCTTGGTTCTTGTTTTCTTCAGAGCCCAAGCACTAAAGGTGGAATGCTTGGGGAAATGGTATGTAGCCATTCAACTATGCATTTCTTCTTTTTTCCCCCACTTTTCATACACTGATTGCCATGGAGTACCTGTTGCATCACTACTGTTCCAGGGGTAATTGTGGCTGATCAAGTTTCGTGATCATCCTGTTACATCTGTTGTTTTGTTATCCGTGTCTGTGTCTGTGATATTGCTTCTTTATGTACATTTGGCGGAAAGACTTACACTGTACAACATCAATATTACAGCAGACCAAGCTTTCTTCAACGCACAGCATGACCTGAGGTTCCCACGGCTGCTGCTTGTTTACCCAGCAGCAAAATTCAATTCTTGTTCCAATCTGGCTACATAAAGAGCCAAAGAGTTTCCTTCAGCTCCATCTAAACAGGAGAGATGTGTTTGTTAGGTACTAGCCACCGTCAGCAAAAGCATCAAGGAACATTAGAAACAGCAACAGCAAGTTTGAGTGTGGTACTTTCCTACTTGAGCCAAAGTATTGTTATCATCTCAGGAAGGAATGAAGGAAATTTTCACTCAGCCTAACTTGTGATAGCATCCATTTGCTAACAAATGTATCAAAAGGAGGAAGGAGAGAGAGAGAAAGGAATGCAGCAGCAACTTAAGACTTAATGGTTTTTATTTCTGCATATCATTTGTGGTTATGCCCACTTCTCTGGTGCCATGAAAGGTCGCAAAAGCAAAACCAGTTAGTTTTAAACCTTGTTGCTTTATTCCTTTTTTTCCTCTCCCTCCTTTCCTGCCTTTTATGCTCAAGGACACACATGGTATTTGAAGGTGAGGCTTTCATAGCTGTTACCCATAGTTTTGTAAACTTTGGTATGCGGTTGGCTGAATGGATGAGTTTTTGATCAGTGTTCATTTCTTGGCGATTTGTTGTGGCTTTGGTCTTTTTCATATTTTTTGTATATTGCAGGATTCAGGAGTTTCTTTGTTTTGTTTGTATTGCTTTATTTCCATCATACTGTGGCATGTCTTGTCTGCTGGAAGAATGATGATTTTCGGTCCAAACTGAGGTCCTTGATGGCTACCCATCTCTCTGCTCATAGAATCCATTGTCCCACTGGAAGTGCTTGAGGTGAGGCGTGTTCGAAACAGGATGTATATGTCTTCTGGGAAATTTGTTGGATGAGTGCCATAGTGTCCATTATGGGGGACTTTGGTGAACAGGGAGACCATGCCAACAACTATTTCAGGTCAGAATGCACAGGAAAGCCATTGCAATCCATAACACATGGACAACTTCAAAGGAAAGAATAAACTCTTAAAGAATAAATTAACGCATGCTGTCAGTGTCTTTTGGAGGTATGCTGTTTAAATGATGCATGGGTCTAAGAGTCCAGAGTCGCGCAAAGCCACACTCATTCCTAAGCACTGGATGGCGCTTTGGTTGCGCTTCCGGATTCTTAGGAGCATGCATATTTAAACAGCAGCCTCCAAAGAGGACCCGAAGCAGCCTTTTTTGGCAGTCTGTAAAGCCAAAGTTTGGCTACCAGTCCTCAAAAACACCAAATCAAGACCGTAAATGCAAATGAAAATGACCCAGGGTGCGGATTCCTAGCAGTACAATGGTCAATAATTAAATGGACGCATGAGCTTCAACCACAGAAACAATACTCACAGATTATGTGCAACTTCTTTCATTCGAACCAACAGTATACATACCCCACTCTCTTCCATGACAGCATTCTCTGAAGATGACAGCTCAGTGCTAGCAAAATACAGAATAAAACTCTTTCTAGAACATGCGCTCATGGCCTGGAAACCACAAAAACCTGAAAACATGGTTTATCTTTGAAAAAGCTAATCAAGTTGACACTTGTCTTTCTCTCCAATTTTGGATGCATTGGCTTCTCAGTCCAGTAGTGTGAATTCTCACTACTTTCTTGATTACTTGATGAACATGTAGGATGTGATAGGAGATTCTAGAGAAGAGGGGCAGCATGCCTTTTGAACTTCATCTTCCCACCCTTATCCCACATTCTTCATGCATATGGTCTCTCTGGAAACTTTGAAGCGTGGGACCAGCTAGCTGCTGGGATGTATGTAAAGAGGTAAGAAGCTTTTCTTGCTTAGATCCAAGCAATGTATAATTTAACTTTACATTTACATCAAATATGTTGTGAACAAATTCCACCTTGAGCAGGGTTTTGGGGCGATCTGCTAGAGTGAGCAGTCTAAGGACCACTGGGAAGGGTGGAATTAAAATGTAGAAGGCCAACTTAGATTGTTACCAGCAAGCATGACAAACATGCTCTATTCCTTCTGTGCCTGCTCAGGATTAACCCCAATACGACTGTTTCTTGGGCTGTTAAAGCAGAGCCATGCAGGGCTTTGAGAAACTGAGGTTTCCCATCCTGATATTGGTGCTTACTTTCTCCATATCACAAAGGAATCTTATTCCACAAAGCTAATGTTACAATTATTCATTAATTGTGCAGGAGAATCTGGGATATGAGGAATAATGCATAAAATAAAAGTAAATTTAAAGGTTTTATAGCAAAGTTTATTCACTTGGGTCCTTTTTTTTAGTACCAAACCCAGAATTACTTTTCTGGAATTGTGTTGTTAAGTGTTAGCATATGGTTCCTAGCAAAGTGGCTCTTTTTTATTAGGGATTCTTTAATGGGACAGAGTGATGCAGATGCTGAAACATTGCCCTTTTCTGAGCTAATGTTTATTTTGCCATGTTCTTATTGTACAACCGGCTCAAGCTATGCAAGGGCTTCTCAGACTTTGATATCTTATGTCTGGTTAGTGATGGAAACTAAAAGCAGAAGATTTTAAGCTGAATGGGTATGTGGATTATTTGGAATCTCTCTGTCTATGTTGTGTCATCTTCAAGTTGCTGTTCAACTTTGGCAACCCATGAATTTGGCAGGGTTTTCTTAGGCAAGAATACTCAAAGGTGTTTTGCCAGATCTATCTGTATAGTCTAGCATCAGGTATTCATTGGTGGTCCCCCATCCAAGTACTAACTGGGCTGAACCTGCTTAACTTCAAGATCAGACAGGATCTGGCCTAGTGGGTCAACAATTTCCAAGCTGTTGTAATACAGTGGTACTCAATCATTTATTTTACTGGTTTCAAACCACTGTCTTTACTGGTAATTGTCTTCTTTATGTGAAATCCTCTAGCATCTTCCTTGAAAATGGCTTATTGTGTCACTTCATTGACCATTTTTAGGAGGTGTGGGATATATGCAGGTGATGACTCTCTCGGATTCAGGGAGGGCTAGTTCAAGCCCCAATCACTAGAAGATGTTGTGGGTTGTGATACTGTTGTGGTCATTTTGGGTGATGTAAATGTTATTAGAAATTTGCCCATAACTGATAATAAAACACATTTGTGAAATGATGCCTTATGAGTCCCTCCCCCCAGATCTTAACCTTACCAGATCCCCTGTCCCAGCCTTACACCTCCAGTTCTTACATTTCATGCTGTGGGCTGCAGGTGAGATCTCAGGTCTTTGACTGGATAAGAGGTGTTTGCTTCCTATTTCCCACCTTATTCAGATCAAAGCTTCCAATTTGGAAAGCTTGGTCAGGTCACTTGATTCTTACATAGATTTTCCTTGGTGTCTGCAGCTACCTTTCTTTCCTAAATAGCATCTGGATTCCCCACTGCCATCCTACCCCCCCCCTCGTTCCCAGTAAAGAGGCAAAAATGCTTCTAATCTTGGTCTGCATGTGAGATGCTGGGTTAAGAGAGAGGAGGGAAGGAGCATGGAATGATTATGTGTAGCACATATTCACTGATTAAATATTTTAAATGCATGTGTATGCACCATATGTGTCTATATGCTTCAGGTATATAAGGCAATCAAGCAGTAAGCAACTGCACTGGAGACAGTGGCAATTAGGAATGTAAATCATAAATGTCAGTTTTGGAGGCAAGAATGAATACTATTACCAGTCTTCTCCTCACTGTGAAAGAGCTCTCGAAAGCCACAATTTTTGAGGACTCTTCCCAATTTAGGGTTTATTCTGCAACCACCCCTCCAATATCCATTTTTCTTTTTGCACATACTTTTCTGTGTAGAAATGTTATTCCCTGTACAGAAAATACTATTTTCATGCAACCCCTATGTACATTTTTTTCCACAGAACAAGTCTCAAATAGTGAAAACTCTTATCTATCCAGGATTTACTTTGTCAGGGTTTCCCAACAATTGGGAAAACCACTTTTCATCTAATTATATTCTGGAATATTATTTCCATCCCTCATAAAATTTGCCTGTTATTGTCTTGTGCAGGAAACAGCATTTTCTGTGCAGAAATTATATTTCTGTGCAAAAATATTTTTTTCATGCATCAGAAACTTATCCTGCACAAAATTCACACATGGTTGAGTTACATTGTAATCTTTGACTAGATAACAGGTGTTTGCTTCATATTCCCCACCTTATTCAGGACATGGTATTTTCTAGGAAGAAAATAATATTTCTATGTAGGAATATTATTCCCTGTGCAGAAAATGTCATTTTTCTCAGAAAAACAAACACATGTGAATTTTGTAAAAAAATAAGCTTGAAATTGTGAATAGTCTTCAAAAGGTGCACGGGTTTTGAGAACCTTCTCATGGCAGGAAGAAAATTGCTAAAATTACTTGCTGCTTCTTTTGAGAACAAACATAGTGAAAACAATATATCCCTACTATCCTGGCTGGTTCCATCCAGGAGTCTCAGGGAGTCAGACCAAAAAAGAGGGGCACATGAGCGAAGGAGAGAACACTGTGAACAGTGGATTGGAGTGAAAGAGAGAGATGTTTATTAATACATGTACTGACTTGGGAATATCATTATTTATTTATTTTATTTATTGAAATGTATGTTTATTTAAATTGGTCAGTGGAGTGGGCCAGGTGAAGAGAAAAAACAGGGAAATGTTGGTAGTTAAAAAAAAGTGGTGGTGGTGAGGCTTCTGGATGGTGTGATGTGAAAGTGGTGATGACAGAGCTGGAATGGCAGGCAGCAGAGATTGCATTGTCTGGTTAGCGGAGTCTGCAGAGTGATGAGAATGAATGAATAGGTTTTTGTAATTAATGAGTAAATGTCTTTGAGAAAGAACTGAAAGCTATTTATAAAAAGGTGCTATTATATTGCTGGTGAAATGTGTTTGCAATGAAATCATAGATTTGGAAGGGGCCCCATGGGACACTGAGTCCAATCCCCACTCAGTGAAGGATTTCCAGCTAGAGCATTCCCATCAAGTAGCTGTCTAGCCTCTTCCAGAAAAGGAGATTCTACCACCACTCTAGGCAACAGTTTCCACTGCTGAACTGCCCAAGAGGTTCCTTCTAATGGTCATTGGATTTCTCCCCTCCTGTAACTTCAACCATTAGACCTAGTTCTGTCATCTGAGGTAGAAAACATGCTTGCACCTTCCTGTTTGTGACGCCCCTTTTCATATTTAAAGAGTGCAGTCATGTCACCTCTCAGTCTTCTCTTCACCGAGCTGAACATGCCCAGCTCCTTCAACTTCTCTTCATATGTTTTGTTCTCCTTACCTCTTATCATCACAACTGCTTTTCTCTGAACTCACACCAAATTGTCCCTGAAAATGAGGTGCTCAGAACTGAATGCAGTATTCCAAATGAGACCTCCCTAGCACAAAATACAGGATGAGCATTACTTCCCTCAACATGGAAACTATGCTTCTATCAATGAAGGCTAAGATAGCATTTGTTGTCTTTACTACAGCACCACACTGCTGGATCATGTTTAATATATGATCAACAATAATGCCAAGGTCCTTTTCACATGGAGTACTGCTGAGTCAAATATCCCCCATCCTATGCCTGTGCATTTGGTTTTTGTGGCCTACATGTTTAAATTATTTGAAGGGGGGGGATGGGGAGAGTGTGTTTTGTGCATGAAATTGTTTTTCTGATAATTGGGCAGATTGGATTGATTGGATTTCTGAGGGGCTTCCATTTTTGAGGTAGGTGTTTCTGTGAAAAATAATGGAAGTGATACTCAAATTGCACTGTGTTGTACTTTGTTGAGTTAGTATTTAATATTTATATAACCATACCAACTTGGAACTATTCAGCCTAAGTTACATTCTTGTTGAATGTTATTCAAAAAAGTCAGTGTTTATTTGTTGTAACAGAAGCCTCTGCCTGTATGAATTCTAAACCACATAGGCACATAAAAATATGCTGACGGAGAGATTAAACTTATAATAGTAAGACACTTGGGACCCTAGCTCTTATACATTTAGGGATAAAGTATAAAGGGTTGATGCTGGGCAGGTGTCATTGATGAGGGGCTTTATAATAGTGAAGAGGTAAAAGGTAACTTCAAGGATAGATAGGAGGTTGTGCATCACATACAGTGACTCCACAGAATCAGTGGGCTAGTGACCTGTGGATTGGAGCTCCCATGGATTACTCCACCCCATATTAACAAATGGCAGTGTGCTGATGTAGATGCACTGGCTAATATGGGCTTAACCACCTGCAGTTCTCCCCATCTGTGAGAGTGGGGCGGTGGGGACCCGCAGCCAACTCCCTGCGGGTGGGAAGGGACCACTATAATTAAAAAGTGCTCCTTGTCATTTCAGTAAAAATAGAGAGCCCTTGTTTTGGCTAGTAATAGTTGTGCAGTTTCTCTGAAGATGCCAGCCACAGATACTGGTGAAACATCAGGAATAAACTCTTCCAGAACTCAGCCACATAGCCCCAAACTGCCACAAAAGAAACTGTGGAATCTGGCCCTGAAAGCCTTCGACTTCACAGTTATGTAACAGTTTTTAAGGGTCCTCCAAGCTTTTGAGAAAGACTTTACAAACGTTAACTTATTTTTTTGAGTGAACCTATTTTAAGTAATGCTTTTCCCCACATACAATTGATTTTTAGCACTCACGCTTGAAAAGATGCATATAATTGTCTATACGAAGAGATTTCAGTACAGAAGAAGAGGCCAAAATTACCATGCTTGACTATACAAAAGGTGTTCATTTTAGAGACACAATTTTTAAAAATTACACAGCCTCTCTTTTGTGTGCTTTTATCACAAAACATCCACATAGAAACATTCTAGAACTTGACGTGTGCCTGGGTTTATTTTCTTTGAAATGCGTGTTATTTCTGGGGACACTGGAAAGAATGTATAAAGGATTTTGACAGTAAGAAAACACATAAGCTTTACCTAGCAATGAAGATGGTGCAGCTGGAATAGTGTGGAGCTCTTCAAAGCAATAAACCTATCTTCCTGCAAATGAATTACTAAAAATAAATGAGAGAAAGAAAATTCCTGCTGCGTAAGCACCATTCTTTTAAAAGAATCTACGAAGTTTTGCACAATGTAACAGAATATTGTAATGGGGAGTGTCCTCTTTCTTAAGTCTAAAAAAACGTGCAATGATAATTTTGTACCAGAAGCTGCTTTCACAAATCTTCAGGAAAATCATGACGATTTAAGTCCAGATGACAAGAAAAGCTTAGCAGCGGAAACAAAGCAAAAGGAAAACACTCCTGTCCCTTTTGAAAGGTCCACTCTTTCAGATTGTTTTCTGCCCGAGTACAGTCCAAACAGACCATAGGCCAAGGTTTTTTTAAACACCACAGCCTTTAAATTTTTATCAATTTCTGCTGTCAGTTTTTATTTGCATTCAACATGTGATGCATGTTCTCTCCATTCACAGTGGGATGTATTGCTGCAAGTCTTTTAACCTTAGTTAGACATTTGGGGATGTACCATAACATTGTTGTCTTCTCCTCTCTCCCCTATGAATCTTCCCTTCCCATCTCTTGCCAGCCTTAGCCATGAGGTAAATATTTCAGAAATATTTGGAAAACTGTCAAAAATGTGTTTTGAAGTGTCAGAAAATCTTCCTGAGGAAAATATTGGATGACTGAGAAACTTTGCAGTTTGAGAAGCAGTCTATGAAAAATTCATATTTGGCTTTTTTGCACAGGCAACAGCATTTGGAGTGTAGTGGAGTCTCCCTCCTTGGAGGTCTTTAAGCATAGGCTGGATGGCCATCTGTCGGGGATGCTTTGACTGAGAGTTCCTGCATGGCAGAATGGGGTTGGACTGGATGGCCCTTGCGGTCTCTTCCAACTCTATAATTCTATGATTCTATGATTTCCTGTGCAGAGAATCCTGTTTTCTGCACAGAAAATGCTTTTTAGTGTGCTAAATGTGTGAATTTCGCACAAAATAAGTCCTAACAACAAAGTATAAACATGTATTCCAGCAACATTTGTTTTACTTGTGAGCTTAATCTGCTCACAAGTGATAATGCAAGTCTTCTGCTAGAGAAAGGAATCATGTGAGGGAGAGTATGTATGCCTCTTACATTCCACAGTCTAATCCCTGTTAGAATGAAGGCATCCAGAGGAAAATGTTGTAGATGCAGCAATATGGGACATATCTAAGAGATTACCATAGGTCATGTGGCAGCCATGATGAATAAGCAGTTTGAAGGGTGATGTGTCACAGAAAGATGATGACACAGGCAGGACATGGCACGACCAGGCTTCATTGCTGCAGAGTCATGCCACATGGGCTGTGTTGCACACCAATAAGGGTTGGACTAATAGCTTCATCAGTGAATGTATATATAAGGGTGGTGGTAGTGTTGTGTATAGTGGAGAGGAGCATTTTGCCAGTTGGTATGAGATACTGTCAATATCAGAATGAAGATTAAAAGCCTCCTTGAGAGTATTCAGCATGCTGTCATGTCTGCAGCACTTCTCTGTGTGGGAAAATGAGTTCTCCAGCTTGCATTGAACTGTACAGAAGAGCTTTCTCTGTAGTGTGTTGCTAGTGCAAAGCTTCAGCATATAGACTTTGGGTTGAAAATGCTCTAAAGATCCCATCCCACTCCATTTCATGAGTTATAAATTGTGAAATGCTATTGGCCCAAACTGAGGGCATCCCCAAATCCCTCCTCTCTTGTGTTAATTTTATTTCAATATAACTTCCTTTGCAGATTCCTATTTTGCCACTTTTGGGCTGCGGCTAATAATAAAGTGTATATATATATATATATTTAAAAAACCCAATAGACTAATCTTCTTACATTTCAAGCATTTTCCCCCAGTGTGAGAAAGTCATCAACAACTCTGCAGTTCAAGACTTAGGGGCTAGATATCCCATCCCTTTTAGCACCAGATCGGGGCGATGGAAACTGCATGTTGCAGCGCAGATCAGGTTTTTCCATGGTGCAGAAAGGAGCCACAAAAAATGGCCCTTTCTGCACCACAGAAAAGGTACCACAGCTGCCAGTCCCGTGGCTTTTCTGTGTTCCTTTGGAGCTGCTTCATCTGGACGCAGGCACCAGAAGAGTGCTGTGATGCTACTTGCCATGTGGTGCAGCATGCGACATCATGCCAACATGGGCGGGAGGGGGGAGCTGGGGCATGTGCTACTCCACCCTGATGTTGGCCAAAGATGCTGGTCTGTACACCTTGTTAGTCTGATAGGGGAGAAGAAGATTTATATGGCTTTTTTGTGCAAAGGATGTCATTTCCCATAGTAAATAGGTTCCCTGAACAAAATTAAAAAACATTAAACATCATTAAAAATTGAAGATGAAAATTAAGTTGGTAATACTGTTTTTGGCACAGGAAAACTTCCTTTTTATGCTTGAAATTTATATTCTACTCAGAAAATGCAGTTTTCTATGCATAGAAGACCAAGTGTATCATTCACACAGAATAAGCCTTGTGAAGATTCTCAGGTCTTTACAATTCTCCTTCTCATGGTGGTAACACATGAAAAAACTATTTTTGAACAGTTGTTGAATATTTTAAAATGTTTTTTCCCCTCTATATCTAAGACTACTCTGGACAACCGGAGACATCTTATTCCTTTCCCCTTTCCATTATTGGTGCCTTCCCCCTTGGGTTTCTCCAGTTTGAAAAGAGTATGGTGAGTCCCCTGGAAGGAATTCTGGAATAAACTGCATGTAGCTGAGATGTGTGGCATATGTCAGGGTTAGGGAGAATCTGCATTGCTGCTTTTCAGTCAGGGAAAAATTAAAATCAGATTGATTATGAACAGATCCAGCTATCTTATTTGGTTACTGACATGGATAGACCTCCCTTCCTCCCCTCTCTTACTTTTACAGTACTATGTCATATTCATTATGGTTGAAAATAGCTACTTACCGGCATTATATCCCACACAAAATGTTTGCATGCCAAAGAGAAAAGCACAGTGATGCAAAATCTTTGTTTCAAGACATGTCTAACCATAATCTTTGCCCCCATTATTGGTCTTAAACTAAGTAAATGTGGATTTAGATGCCTGCTTCATTTATTTGTTTGTTAGTTTATTGCATTATAGGCAAAGTGCCAAATTTACCATCCTACTCACTTTTGATTTTATAGTTTGAAGTATTAAATCACCTGGTTCATAGGTTTATGCATTCTGGAAATGGCAGAAAGCAGGATGAATTTTCTTTTGTGATGTATTATGGAGGAGCATAAGGTACAAGATGAATATATCTATGGATCATGAAATCTGAAGAATTAAGAAGCATGCTGCATGAAAAAATGCCTTTTGTGTATTGTAAATACTAAAATAACTTGCGTGCTATGATTTGTAGAAGCTAGATCTATTTCAAGAATTTATGTATTGTCTCTCAACCCAGCAGGCCTTCCAAGGAGATGTGCAATGAATTAAAACCTTTAAAACATTAAATGTATGAATAAGAACTTTAAAAAACAGACTCAAAACACTTTAAAACAGACACTTTGCTGTAGTAATATCTATGTTTCTGGAAGTTGGTCCATCCATTGCCTCCTGAAATGCTTCACTCATGTTTGCAGTAGCTAACTAGTTGGCTTGAGGGGATGTGGAAGTCAAGAGTATGCCCAGTCTTTCAACCAGGATGCAGTGGCAGAAGGGAACACAACTCTGCACTAGGGAGTCATTAGTGTCCCTGTGACATTAACTGAACATTGCATTGATCTGTATCTGCTTCTCAAGTCTATTTGTATAGTTTTTTGTGGGTTTTTTGGGCTATGTGGCCATGTTCTAGAAGAGTTTATTTCTGATGTTTTGCCAGCATCTGTGGCTGGCATAAAGTGCCAGCCACAGATGCTGGCAAAACGTCAGGAATAAACTCTTCTAGAACACGGCCACGTAGCCCAAAAAACCCACAAAAAACTATGGATGCCAGCCATGAAAGCCTTTGATGTCCATTTGTCCATCTTCGATGTCCACCTGAACTAGTTACTTAAGCTCACACTTACACTGGAGCAAAGTGTGTTGTGTTCAAGACTTTGAAATGACTGACTAAAGTGCGTGTGTTTAGAGCCATATTTGCTAATACTTGTTACTAACTTGTTAATTTTTAAATAATGTGTTACTAATTATTTTAAAGAAGCTCTTCGAAAGCACCAACAGTTCCCCCATATGATCAGTATGCTCAGTTTTAGGGGGGAAAATAATGTTACTCACTACATAACTACTAACAATGTTAGAATACATAATTTAATTAAAATTACAAACAGCCATACATTTAAGAAAGCAGGACATAAACATCTTACAGTTGTTCTCCAACAGATGCAGCCTTGAATATGATCGAAGTGTGACTTAGCTAGTAAAGCCCATGGACGTGCTATAGGTCCATAACTCCTTGATGAGAAATGATGTTGAACCAAATGACTTGAAAATACTCCTCCCATTCCCATTTTTTAAAAAAACCTGCTATTCGATAGATGTTAAATATTTTACACTTACTTTAGAGCTACTTACTATAGAGCACCATCCATCTTCTGCTGTTACTTGTCCCAAATCTCATCCTTATAATTTACATTTTAAATCTTTAGTAACATTTTCACTCCTTACATGTAGTCACCAAAGTCCATCAGAAAGCATTGCTTTCTGGCCAGTGGTAAATTTCTTGCTTGGCTTTTCCGTGCTTTACAACTAGATACTAAGATTTATTTTGGCATTTTTCACATGTATGCTTCAGCTCATGGTTAGTCTTTCCAGTTATAAATGCTATTAAGGTATGGTGCTTGTACATTACAATGTATACACAATGTCTGTCAGGAAAATGTGGATATGCTAATTCTATCTAAATATAAACTCAACAAATTTATCTAGTATAAATAGAATATACTTGGGTGTTAGTCATATAACTGTATAAACATCTTGTATTTTTTTTAATAAACAGTGTACCTGAATACTATGAGCTAACAGCTGTTATGCGTGGGATTTCAAACCCAAATGGCTCAGAGGTATTATACTGCCATGTGTTGTGCTCTACCAAAAATTAGCTTTCCTGTGAATTCTGCTTCATTTAAAGCCAACCCGTTTTCTTGTCCTGCCACGGGAATTCAATAGCTGTTGTCACTCATTCTGTTCTTTCTGTAGCCTTTTGAGAAATGTGGAGTGCTCCTCGCTATCTGTTCTCTGAAATAATGGATCTGAGGAGACTGGCCAGGTGGATGCATTGCTTCACAAGAAATCACTGTGCTGCTGCCCCTGTTTTTATATCTTTTAAATCAAGCAGCAAACTTTAATTAAAAACAAAACAACTATGAGGGCCTGTCTGGAGGGACAATTTAACTGTTACAAATGGTTATAGTTTAGGGCAGAGTGGGGAGAGGATTTGCAATATATCAGAAAGGTGCAGAGCCTGGAACATTACTTTTAATAAGAAATTTGATTTTAATCTCTTATAATATTTGGGGAAAGTTATTTGTTGTTACTTGTTATACTCTTTATGAAACTAATTCACTGTAAATTTCACTCATTACATTTTGTAACTTGTTTTTAAAAGAAAGAAAGCTGTAGGACCAATCTGAAGCGATTCATGGCGAAATGCTTTCAAAATGGCCTAAAAATTCCCCTTTAAAGGAGATTTTACGAAGTAGCTAGAAAACCTCTGTTACAAACAGAGAAAAACTTTATCCTCTTGTTATGATATTTACCAAATGCAATTTTATTAACTTTGTTAAAACAACTTGTTATGGATAATTATTTGAAACTCATTCCTTCCAAAATCTAGTCAGAAGCACAAAACAGTATTTGTTCCATAATGTACAGACTTTTTCTAACTGAGGTGGGACACTCTTTTTTGTGCACATCTTAATAGTCATATGACATGTTATGAAGCAAGTGTAGCATGCAGCTACATATTTTTCTTTCTTTATGTAACTAGGTAGGGTAATGTGATAATTATTTTTGTCCCTTCCATCACCAGCTGATTTTGGGGTAGGAACAGGGGGGGGGGGGGGGAGTTAACATTGGCATCAATGCTCTCTCTCTCTCTCTCAATCCCTCTCCTTCTGGAGGTTACATTCCCCCTAACAGCTGACAGCTGAGGATGGAAAGGATAAACCTCATCTCTCATGTAGTACAGTTCCAACATTTTAGTCTTTTTCTACTTTAAATTGTAGCTGCACATATTCTATGTAACATGGACTTTGATCCTAGCAGACTAAGATACCGATGACATGATCAAGATGAGAGATCCATACAGTTGCCCTCCACACTCACAGGTTTAAAAGTTGCAGATTTTATTAGTTACAAGTTTGTCTGGAGGGAGAGGGAAAAAGAGACAAGAGAGAGAGAGAAAGTGGGCTCCTCCCCTCTACTGTACCTGGCACCTCCATGTGTACCCTAAGAACAAGAGAAAAGGGCAGGAAGGGTGTGTAAGCCGCCCCACCCAAGGACCATGACAGCAGCAGTATCCAGAAGATGAGGTAGGAAAGGGGCTCCACTCCCTGCCATTCACCCCAGACTCCCTCCAAGGTTCCTTCCCTCCACAGCACCCAACACCTCCACATTCACCTAGCTGTGAGGGAAAGAGGCAAGGAAGGTGGTGACCATGGCAGTACTAGTGCCCAGCACAGGAGGGAGGGGTGGGGCTCTACTCCCTGCCACTTACTCCTGCTGCCCTCCAAGACTCCTTCCTTTTTCTGAATATGATGGCCCCCATGTTCCCTCGGGGGGGGGGGGGGATGACAGTAGCAGCACTCCATTTTCCCTCCGTGGTCTCCTGCCAAGGAATGGATATTTGTGGCTTTTCCACTTTTCTGGAGGTTCTGTACCCAACCACATAAATGAGGAAGGATGACTGCAGTTAACTTGCTGCCAATTGCATAGACTGTTTCAGTCCGAGATTCTTGTTGTCAGGGTTTCTTGGCAGTTGAAAAGAATGTTTTTCTATAGTTTTTTAATATATATACTGTATATATATTTGAATATTCTTTCTATTTCTCTTCAAAAAGGGGGTGTAGTATTCTTCATATCAGATTCTTGTGGTTGTAGAGATTCCAACTTAGGCTTCAAACAGATGGCCAAAAAGGTCCATGGCAGGACTGCACAGCCACCATTCATTTCTGGGACCACAGCAACGGCACATCCTGATCTGGGCTGTGGCCACAATCCTGAACCACGCTGCTGAAAAGGAGCAGATTTTTTTCTGCATCTTTTTTGTTTTGCTCTTCTGGGTTGGTGAGGGCTCAGCACAGCTTCTGGCCATGTTTAGGGTGTGTATTGTATAAATGTCACACCCCCAATGCAGCCCTACAATGACCCTTTTGACCCATCTGTTTGAGGCCTTAGTGTCCCCAGATGGCACCAGCAGTGATTTAAGTGGGCTAAACTCAGCCCTTGGACCATTAATGGGGTGGAGATGCGTGGGTTAAATGGCCATCTCTATTATTTGATTTGTCAAGCCCACAATTATAAATCCTATCCTGTCCACTTCCACCCCAAGCATTACAGTGGCATGTATTTTCCTGTGAGATCAGACCAAAAAAAATTTGTTTGGCAACTCTGATAATAAAAGAAGTACTCCAAGCCTGTGCTGTTTTGCATTTGAAATGGGTTAATCCTTACTATTGTGACGTTAAATTGGAGTTTGCGTCTGCTGCCCAGTTGCTATTGACATGGACATAACCATCATTTTTAGGCAGAAAAAGATAATTTTAAAGTAAAAATAATAAAATGAGCATGTACATAGTCGTCCAGCGACACCTTAATTACAAAATGTGTTTTGTAAAAAAAAGATTCTGTGATCATGCTCCAGTATACTCAAACCAGTTCAGAAACTGGTGCCAGTTCACTTTGCTGTTGGGGTGAGTATCCCTTCGGCTAGAGAACACAGCCTTCACTCCATCATCTGGGTAGTAATGACTGCAGCTCAGTTGCACAATCAAATTATGTTAGAAACTACATGTAGAACCTACATAAATTCCATGTTTGTGGAGAAAAATAATGTGCATGAGAACCAGGGGTATACAAACCAACAGGTGAATGGAACAAGGCTTTAATAATTTTACAAATGAAGAAAGGTTTCTTGCACAGTTTGTGCTTGTCAGCAATGCACTAATAACACATGTTGTTTGTGTGCAGTGAAACAAATGCAAAAAAATGCCCTCGGCAAGGAGTACTATCTTTCCACAGTCTATGACGATAGCATGTAAGGCATGCATGCATGCTAACTTCCAATCTAATAGAAAAGTGTACTCTTCTCTGTAGTACTGTCTGTATTTCAATTGTGCTCCCTATGGGTTTCCAGATGGTCTCCTTCTTGCAATATTAATTTAATCAAAGTCCATTTATTTCTGCTTAATCTTTCAAACTTGCTGTCTCAATACACTTTAGAAGTTGAGATGAGATTGGTTTTCAGAAGTAGATGTGAAATGTTGCATAAGCAACAAGGAAAAAGGTTGCTGTAAAATTTACTAGCAATTTTATTGAAGCTGGGATGTGGTTTTTAGATTAAAATAACACAATGGCCCTTTGTATTCTTATGTCTTGAAGCATGAAAGAGCAAAAAAGAAATGTAGATGTTTGGACCTAGAGTGTGTTACGGAATTAATGATGGTTCCTTTCCCATGTGAGTTGAATTCAATGAGACTGTAGGAAATGTAGATTTACTGCTTTTCAAAGTATGCCAAGAATAGTTTGTGTTAAACTTGATAGAAGTCAAATAGGGCATTGTGATATTCCCTTCTTCTCCCCTCAAAGTATGGCAGCACTTTGGGGAATGGCATTTAATCCATGGGGTGAGGGACCCTACCCAAGGCAGACTCCATACCAAACCTCGGAGAGTCACATCACCACCACACTCACCATGTTCATTTTATTCAAATTATTATTTTACACTCAAAATGCTCCTGCATCCCTTGCAGGCGGTGTCAGTGGCAATTTGACCATTCTTTTGCCCTTACTGGGCTATATTGGCCCCAGGAATGGCCTTTTTAAAGCAGGAAAGAAATAGAAGGATGAGAGGGGTAGGAAGATTTTTGGAGGGAGGGGTGAAGAACAAGATTTGAAAGCTGCATGTGGCTCTTGGGGTGCAGTTCTCCACAGTTCATGTTAGTAGTCACCACGTAAGTGAACTGAAGTCCAGAAAAGACAAGATGAGAAATCCATGTTTATTTTGTTAATGTTTTTTGTTCTTCATATAAAGGAATAGGAAGGGATCTGATTTTAGAATAAAAGGTACGCAAAGGCGAGAAGAGCTAGAATTTGAAAAAGGTTATTCCCTGACCCCATACAGAACAGTTTCTAGAATCCTCTGTATAATAGCTATACTGGCTGGATAATTCTAGGAGCTGCAGTCCAAAAAGTAGCTTTTACTGAGCTATATAGGGAAAAAGTCATATGGGCAGCAAACGTGGCTGCCCTTCATCATGTGTAGGGTAGCTCTGGTTATTATTTATTTATTTATTTATTTATTTATTTATTTATTTATAAAGCGCTGTAATTTTACACAGCGCTGTACATACAATCTGGTCTTGTATTTTAAAACTACTGTTAGGAAGACATAGGCCTGTTCCAGACTGCCAAAATAAAGCTGCTTCAGGTCTCTTTGGAGGTATGCTATTTAAATGATGCATGCGTCCTAAGAGTCTGGAGGTCGCACCAAAGCCACACTCCATTCCTAAGCACTGGAGAATAGCTTTGGTGCAGCTTCCGGATTCTTAGGATGCATGCATCATTTAAACAGCATACCTCCAAAGAGATCCGAAGCAGCTTTATTTTGGCAGTCTGTAACAGGCCATAAAGAGAGCTGGTAAGGAATTAGGGAAAAAATAGGATCATGGGATGATGGACTGAAACAAGAGAATAACAGAGGGAGGGTGCACTTGACACTTTGCAAACAAATTTAAGGGGAAACAGGAAAATGGAGAGGAAATATGGGGTGAGGATATATTGTTCAAGTACAAGAATGTGTAGGAAGGGAAGGCAGAGAGTGATGAAAGAAAGTTTTGTTTTTGTTCAGCTTTAGGCCTGAAGAAGGAACTTATTTTAGAGGTCGAAGCATCTTTTGAACAAATATGTGGTAAGAATTCAGCCATGCCTGTGAGCTTTGACAGATAAAGTAGTGATAGAATTTTCTCAACAGTAGGAACATTATTTCCCCTAAAAGCAGACTTCTTGATTGTGTGCGTAGAGGTTCCTCCTGAGCCTTTAGTACATAGATACTCCTCCCTCTGTCTAGAAAAGATGATATGTTCCTGCATTCCTGTAATCTCAGGACTTCAAATCACAATTTTCATTGCATTAAATAGACTCAGAAAACATGCAAGAACTGACCTACTCAAGTGATCATTTCTGACAATTTATGGGAACTGGAAATAATGGCCTGTTACAGACAGCCCAAATAAAGCTGCCTCAAGTCACAGTGGAGGTATGGTGTTTCAATGATGCATGCATCCTAAGAGTCCAGAAGCCACACCAAAGCCACGCTCCAGCCCTTAGGGTATGGCTTCTGGACTCTGAGGCCGCATGCATCATTGAAATACCATACCTCCACTGTGACTCGAAGCAGCTTTATTTTGGCTGTCTGTAACAGGCCAATGTTTAGCTTTTTGAGCATGCATTGAAGGCTTGTAAAATGATGGTTACTAAACTGGTCCCAATGAAAGGAAAAATACTTGTAATGTGGGACTCTAATGAAAATGATTTGCATTCTGTATTTTTCTCTTAACAAGTAGCTGACCCTACTTGTCTCCAGTCATGATTGAGTCATTGACTGTGAGCGTCAAAAGTTTGCTCTTTGTGTCCTTTGCTAGATAGGAATGACCTAGCCATGATACTTTGCTTTAGTCACACAAAGATGATTGTATTGCATGTTACAGTTCAAAATGTGAACGCACTATGAGTCCAAATGATATATGAGGTTTAACAATGAGTTCGAATTGCTGGTGGTGTTGAATCTTAAATCTCAGTAAGGACTATGGTGCAATAGATGTTAAGAAAATGTAAATGTTCTCAGTTCTCAGAAGGTCCCGTTCAAGACTCTGATAACTTTAAAATGCCATGTTATTTTCCTGGGATAGGACTTTTCTCCACAGTGGCACCAAGGTTTTCCATTTCTAAGGGACATTCATTCTTCCTTAGTCTGAAATCAAACTAAGTTGCTCCAACATTAAACTTTAAATATGAGAACAGATGTCAGGAACAAATTTGGGTTTTTTTGCTACTGCAGAGACTAGAACATGAACTAAATTGCAAGAAAAGAGATTCCATCTAAGCATTAGGAAGAACTACTTTATTTTAAGAAATGTTTGCAATTGGACTAGACTGCCTTGGAGGGTAGCAGACTCTCCTTTGGAGGTTTTTAAACAAAGATTAAACAGCAATCTTTCAGGAGTTGTTTAGTTTCGTATTCCTGTTTTGCAGAGGGTTGGACTAGATAAGGCTTGTAGTGCCTTCCAACTTTGATTATATTTTTTATTTTTTATTTATTTCATTTATATGCTGCCTTTCTCCTTGAAGGGACCCAATATAAATTCCAAGACTATTTCCAAAAGGTTGGGCAGAGTAACTAAATGGGTTGTCCACTACTTCATAGAATCATAGAATCATAGAGTTGGAAGAGACTGCAAGGACCATCCAGTCCAACCCCCTGCCATGCATTCAATTCCATCAACTGTTTAGAAACACCCTGTCAATAGGAATAGAACAGGTGCTTGAGGTTGCTAGAAAAAAATGTGAGGGTTTCTGGCTACCAGAAGCAAAAGAAAATCCCTTAAAAGACATCTGTTGCCTAAGGGAAGTGATCAGTAAATGGCCAAGCATGCAAAGAAGCACTTTTAGCTGTATTTCTTTGACCCAAGATAATTAGAATCAGGTCATGAACATGCAGATTAAGTGTAGAATTCAGTGTCCATTAATAATGGTTCATTGAGTACTTATTCAGGTGGGAATGGTTGTGGATTGAATATTGGCAATCCAGGAGCGGCTCGGTTCATGCCATGCTTCATCTGAGAACAAATATGTAGGTGTACTCAGAATAGGGCCTAGCGGTGAGGAACACATCTATGATGTTTTGAGGAGGGTATTCTATTTTCTTGTTGTGTAATCTTTTATAGTGTTCAGTTTTGAGTAATATTGACCCAAAAAATTGAATGTTTCTTTTTCACTAAGCACTCCTTATGTTTTTGCTGTGCTTTAAAAATCATATCATGAGGATGTGCTTCACAGTATTTAGTTCCATGGCCAAATTAAAGCATTTTTATTTCTTTGTTCCAATTTCACAGTTCATATATTCTAGGTGATTATTGCTAACTTTTCAGGATTATGGTGCTTTGAAAATTAATAGGCAGTGTAACATCTAACAAATTATCACCCAGTGGATATTTTAAATATGGGATTCTAGGAAAGAGGATGCAAGATTTTTATAACATTTTCAGAAGGTAAAAGAATTGCATCCTTTACTGAAAGATGAGCTACAGGCTTCCTTGGCTTTCTAGCTTTTGCCTGTTGCTCTGTTCAGTGTGGATCTTCTTGGCAGGGAATTCCTAGTTAATACTTACCTAGACTTGTGTGGTCAATGTTGCTGCAAGGCAAGGTGGGACTTTGATACTATGCATGATAGAAACCACGGTGCCAAAGAGTCTGCTGGATCATCAATAGGATGGGTTTCTCTAATTGACAGGAGCAGAGTGAGGACTTTTGTCCCATGCTATTTTTGTTGATTATTTGGTGGACAGGGGGAGTAGTGGCTTAATCAATTGATTATTTAATTTGTTTGATTTATTATTTGGGATTTATTTTCGTGAGTGCTTGGTTGGGGCTATCTGTGTTTATTTATAGGTTGGTTGTGGGGTGGGCCTTTTGGGCTCTGGAGGTCATTTCGCATTGGAATTAGCCTGGTGGAATTGCTGGTAGAATTATAGGCCTATATTTGATTGTGGACTTGCTGTTTTGTGGGCTTGTAGGCCGGTGGGGCTTGGTTGCTCTTCCTTTCCTTTTGCTATTACAGACAGCCATTTTGTATGGAATTTGTGAGTGTGGCTATTTTGAGCATACTGCATGTGGCCACCACCATTTTGTATTATGTTTGCATGATGGGCTGCCGTTATGTATGAGGTTGTGGCGGCAGCCATGCCATTTTATTCCTTTCCTTCAGTTTCAGGTGACATTTTTCTTTATTAAGGGTAAAATCACTATTTTTTCCCACCGTTCAGACATTCTGGCCATATTTAGGCCTGCATTGAGCATGTAATTTATCTTACCCCACCATAGGCAGGCTCTGCTGCTTGGGGTTGTTGGTTTTAGGTCAATAACAGCACCTGTTTGTGCTTGCAGGTATTAGGCTAGTTTGAGTGTGGGACTGGTAAGGTTGCCTAGATGGCTTCTTGTTGGCAGGAAATTCCTAGTTAAACAGCTTCTTGTCACAGCTAACATCAAGACCATTGAGATGTCTGACACTCAAGCAACATATCCTAAAATTAATATGATGTAAGCTACCAATCACAAGGACATTCCTTTTCAAAGCAATGTTTCATCTCACCTAAGAGAGAACTTTGGTACAAACTGCATAATCATCACACTGTAGGCATCTCATTCTTAGATTGTGACATCAGAAGAATTGGGGAATAGATTTTGTTTAACTGGTTTGGTTAGTGTTAACTGTTTTTTTAAGAGCTCAGGATTTGCCCAAGTTCTAATGCTATGACATGCTGAATCTAAAAATGGATCCTACTCCTGAACAACTTGTGAGTGCTCATGCATGGGGAACAAAAAACCTCTAAAGGACTAACCAGCTCACGCTTAAAACAGTAAACCATTTCAACATAAGGAGAGCTTCACTGACTACCATTTGTTTCTGGAAACAATTCAAAGTGGTAGCCACAACTAGCAAAGCCCTATATGCTGTCTTAGATCCAGACTATCTGAAAGACCATGGCCCGTTACATACTGGCACTTTAGTACACGCGGAGCGCGTACTAGGGTTAGAAAGGGGCACTCCCTAACCCTAGTGCACGCTCTGCGCGCACAAAATGACGGCAGCCGTTCCACACGGCCGCCGCCATGAGGACTTCACAGCCGCGCTGCCTCTATACTGGGCGGACGTGATGTCCTCGCTCCACGCCAGGGCGCATGGTGCACCCTTAGCGCAGAGCAGGAAGGAGCTCCGTTTCGGAGCTCCTTCCTGGTTTGGTCCTCTGGGCGCAGCCGTCACACGGCTGCGCCCAGCGGACCAAAGGAGAAAGGGGAAGCGGCGGATCGGGGCCTCAGCAGCTGCCGTTCTAGCCACTGAGGCCCCAATACACCGGGGAAAGGGGCGGGTACAGCCCGCCCCAAATGGGTGGTCTGTAACCCGCCCATATCTCCCCTTATAAACCTGCCAGAGTCCTACAATCTACAGGGAAAGGCCTTCTCTAGGTCCTGCCATCATCAGGCTTTCTTGGTGAGTATACAAGAAAGAGCCTTCTCGGTGGCTGCTCCAACCCTCAACTTCCTTGCATGGGAGGCTAGGCTGGACCCTTCCCTGCTTTCCTTTTGCTGACAGGCAAAAAGCTTCTTGTTTAAGCAGGCTTTAGTGTGTAAGCATGGGAGCATCTTATTGGGATGTTTTAATTATCTTATAAAACTTTAAAATATATTTTAAATGATTTTATACTGTTTTATGAGCTGATTTTAATAGCTTTTTAAATTTTACTGTGAAGGTTGTATTAATTGATTCTGGGAGCTGGCTCGGGTCCCACTCTGGGAGAAAGGGGGCATACAAATAAAATAAATACAGTATGTAAAATAAAATTATGGCTGAGTGATATGGCTGAATGCTCTTCCCTCTGTGCTTCCTTAGATGTTTCACTAAGTTCAATGGAGAAAAAACTATCAGAGCTAAAAAAGGAAAAAAAAAGTTAGTTTTCTGGAATACAATTACATCCTGCTTTTTGTGATTGTATCTGTGTTTTTTTTTCAAAAGTTCTTTCTCTCCTAGTGGAGAAGCTACATCCTGTTCTAGCCTTGCCATCGCATCTGTCCAAGTTGCTTGGCAGTTGGATGCAGTCCTATGTACCCTTATGGAAGTAAGCTCTACTGAAAATGGAGGGCCTTAAAACCATAAAGTTCATGGAATCATAAAGTAGGAAGGGCTGTAAGGGCTGCCCAGTTCAACCCTGTATCATGTATACTGTTCCATTTATTTATTTACATCCCACTCTTCAGCCGCAAAGTCTCTCAGAGCAGCTTCCATACCATACTAGTTCCCAAACTACTTCAGCTCCCAGGATTCCTGACTGTTGACCAGGTTGTGTAGGGTTGAAGTCCAAAACACCTAGGAGACCAAAGTTTGGGAGCCACTGGTAACAGCTGTTACTACCATGAAATTCTTTTAATTTGAATCCCTTGGTTTATGTTTGGCTTATGGTCTGCCCTCTGAAGTAGTAGAAAACAATCTCACTACATTTTTAACATGGCATCCCTTCAAATATTTAACGATGGCTGCCATATCACCTTTCAATCTTGTCCAGGCTAAAAATATCCAGCACCCATATTTCTGAACAATCAAGTTTTGTACTGTGATATTTACAACAATTAAGCAGTCTCATGATTGCAGTGTAGTACATTTCTTCTCTTCTACAATGTGTTTTTCTGTTCAATATTTGCTCAAGGATTTTTTTTTAAAAGCACATTTTGAAGTGTTCTGTAAATCTTAAAGGAAGCATCAACTATGTCAAAAATACGATTCTTTTGAGAATCTTGAATAAAGTTTAAATTATCACTTTTCCAAAACCCTTACCCAGAGGGTTTGAATGATCTATCTAGCTTGAAAAACAGCATCTGAGAAACAGACAAGCACATGAAAAGGCAAAATAATAATAATAATAATAAGAAGAAATAACATATGAAAAGACCAGGAGAGCCAACTGACCCTTCTTTTATGGTCAGATAAAGAGTGATTTTGGCAGAGGAAAAGCCTTGGGCTTCAGGACCAGACTTTGCCCCTTCCTGCACTCTCTCTCTCTATATATATATAAGAGCCAGAGTCAACACTTTTGAATTCCTTCTGTTCTAAATTTTTCCCCTTTGTTCTTCCTGATCTGATTCTCCACCACCATCTATGTAGAGATTTCCAATTCCTGCATAATGCAACAAGAAAATTATGCAGAAGTCTGAAGAGTATAGTTAAATCAAGTGAAAAATCTGGCATAAATTTTGAAAATTTTGGTGCAGAATGAAAATAAGGTCATCAAACTATCTGCTCAGAAATCTAACTAAAATTATTCATGACACAAACAATCCTTGATGCACATACTAGGAAGCAGGCTGTGTTGTGTGCAGTGGGTATTGCATATGAAAAAATATGCACACTGTGGACTTTTTCAAACAGAAGGGATGTATCCCCATCCCGAAATAAGAGAAAGTGGGGCCAGTTCGCAAATGCACATAATTATGTGCTAGCTCATCACATGCAATGCTTAACACAGTAGCCATTCAAAAGGAAAAGCAGAGCCACTGCGACTGAATTCATCAGATCAGGTGGCTTCTTCCTTGCGAATTAGATTTTCCAGTTCTGCACCAAGGACCTCCTCCCCGTCCCCCCAGTGACAAAAAAATAAGGAGGAGGGTTACTCCCCCCCCCTTCTGTAATGCCTCTGATAAACAGCCACAGCACAGATTTTCCTCTTGATATCTCTCCCAGTGGAAGTCCAGCCTGCCTTCTCTGCTGGGGCACAGCACAGAGAATGGAAAGAGGGAGAGCCAGAGCTTGGGAGGGATGCTTTTCATGTTAGCATGTTCCCTCAAATAAAGGTATCATCTTTGGATGTTGTTGTTGTTGTTGTTGTTGTTATTGTTAGCACTCACACTTCTGGCAAAATTTGCTCCAATGTGGTTTGCACCAGCTGCCCTCTGAGACTGCCCAAGACCTTCCTATCGCCTGCTTTTCTCTGGGAAGTCCAAAGCGAGGATCGTGGTAATTGTAGCTTCTTTCCAACTGGAGGAATCCCAGGGCAGAAGTAGAGATGTATTTCATAACATCACAACTTTGAATTGAATGCTAATTTGCTGTGAAAGAGGATTTATACATTTAATAGTTTAGCGAATTTACCCATTTTTGCAATGACACGTGATTGCATTTGGAATGACTTTCAATTGTGTTTGACATCACTTGATAATCTCCTTCAAAATAACATGAAACCCTATTATTGCCCCCGGAATGCCATTGGATTAACCTTCCAATTTTCCTCGTGTGAAAAAGTCCTATGTCATCTTGAACCCAACTGAGAAACCTATAATTAATTTATGCAGGGCAAAACATGTCTACTCATGTTGAAAGTCCTTTTCAACTCAGTAGCCTTAACTTCCTAGTGAATTTGTTTGGTATTGCAGCAATAGTCACTGGGAATTTTAGCTAAATCAGAGGACATACAGCCCTACATGGTCACATAAAGTGAAACAGTAGAAGAATGCAAAGCAAAAAATTAGGCAGAAATGTGTATGAATAGAAGACTTTATAAGGAAATACTTAAAACTATTCAAGTTCTTATCCTCTGTTGAGTCCAAAAGGAGCTGCCACTTTTCCAGATTAATTTTTACAACTGTTGGTATACAGTCTACAGTAATTATACCAATGGTCTGTATACTCCAGTAATCTATATCCTATAGGAGGCTCCCCTGGTCACAATGAGCATTTTGAAATAATCAGCTAGCGGTCTAAATCTGTATGTTTTACACAGTTATTGTGGCTAATAGCAGTGAGAGACAAATTCACAGAGAGTAGAACCAAACGTTTTTATTCTTTTTAGTGGTCATTCCGCTAAACTTTATTGCAGGGAGAGATGAGACAAGACAGCTTACTCTGTCACCTCCACTTGGTTTGTCAGCCATATGCTTCCTCCGCTCTCAAAACAGTCTTCTGAGCTGGTCATTTCAATTTGTCTTTACTTGAACTGGAAGAGATTTCATTCCCACGCATTTCCCCCCTTATATTATGTCTTGCACATCAGAGAACAACCCTGTGCCACCTTTTAGAAACTTTGTACAGCTCTTAGAAAAATGCCTTCCTTCCTACTCCTCTGAGGTGTAGGGTGATGCTGATGCTGATGTATTTTGACATAGAATCATAGAATCATAGAATCATAGAGTTGTGTTGCATGTCTATGGTACTTTTTAAAAGTGTGGTATAGAGCTTAGAAAATTCTAAATGTGGTCATTATGACATTCAGCTGTAATGAATTTCATATGTTATGTCTTGTGAAAAAAATACTTAATGTTGTCTATCCTGACTTTGATGCTAACCCAGTTTGTGTGAACTCCTGCCCTTTTAGGTAGGAAATAAGAAAAAAAATTAATCCAGATTCTCCATGTTTTATTTTTGTTTATTTATATATAAAAGACACAATGACAAAAATTCTAGTTATCTTTACTTAGGTCCACAAATTTTTTTTAGTTCATTCTACCAGCAGGAATTTATTTATGGAAAATATTGTTCATCTTATCTTTCTTCCTAAGGCTCTGCTGTCTGAAACTAATGGTTCATGAAGCTCTCTTGTCTGTTGAATAAGGATCATGATCTGTCAAGGCGCTGAGATGTATGTGTGAATGTCTGCTTTAGAAAACTGTCTCTAAAATAGCTCAGCAAAAGCTCTTCTTTCTCCTAGGCATCTTATTTTCAAAGTTTGTGCTCTATGCAGTTGCTATAAACACAACCAGACAATACATATGAGGGACCCCTGTCTGGGAGACATTTCAAACAGGACACTAAATATAATGGTTAAATTTGTACAGATTTTATTAGAGTTTGGAAAAGTTGTCATTTGGGATTATGGGTCTAAGAATCACTCAGACAGCAGCAATGATTCTTTTCACATTACACACAATTGCAAATTATTAACAGGTTGGCAATGCATCTTATTGTACTACCATTCTGTTTACTCATCAGCTGTTCAAGATTAAGTAAGTGTAGTCTTGCCTTCATTGGGAACAGGGTGAGTCCATGAATCCCCTTTAAACCCCCTTTCTCCTGCCCAAGATGAAATGATTGCTTCTTCACCAATGAGAAGTCTTGCTAGCATTAGGAATGGGGGACGGTGCAGTGAAACTGGTTTAAATTCCCTTCTCTCTGAGTTACCCCTGAATGACCTACGGCACATACTTCAATAACAGGTTTACTGTGCAGTTGACAGCTATTCACTGAATTTTCCCATTCATTAAAAGTCACACAATAAGACTACTAGATAGCTGCTGCCTAGCCATGAGTCTGTGCGGTAAGATCCAGCAATTACATTTGCAATTCCACTTCTGTCCCATTATTTAAGAACAGTATGATAATTTCCATGGTTGAGTCACAATCAGCCAATCTGTTCCTGAAAGATAACAACTATGACCAGTATGTGTGAGTCTTCTAGGGGTATAGCTACTGGGGGTGAGTGGGATTAAGTTATTGTACATCAAATAAGAATTTAGCTGCACCAAATTATTATTTTTTTGTTTCCAAATTTTCAGCATTCTAGGGAATGCGAAACGATAAATCCTCCCCACCTAAGAACTGTTCTGTTTGCTGGTTTCTAACTCCCAAAATATTTAGTCTACCACTTTTCTTTGAATGCCAAAATTATATTTCTTAATTGTCTACTGAAGTTTTAAGTTACTACAACATTAAAATTTTGTGGGTGAAAGGAAAATTTTATTGGGGGCAGAAATCTTACCTGGGAGAGGGCAATGATCTCATTTTGCTCCTCCTCTGGAAATAAACCAGTATTTCTTTTGAGCCACTGTCACTAAAGTTTTACTTTATATTAACTTCAGTAGATCCACCATTTCTACTTTAACCATATTTATAAATTTTCCAAATGTCTTTATCTTTACAGTTTTTTCCCCATTTGATTGATAACCTGAACATTTATAAATAGCCACTTGTACTTTAAGTGCATTTTTGAAAGGTGTCTTTATTTGCTGGCTTTTTTGCTTTCAGAAGCTTGAACACAGGTCTACACACAGTGGAACACACTCTCTTGGAATGTGGTGGAGTCTCCTTCCTTAGAGGTCTTTAAACAGAGGCTGGATGGCCATCTGTCGGGGATGCTTTGTTTGAGAGTTCCTGCACGGCAGGGGGTTGGACTGGATGGCCCTTGCGGTCTCTTCCAACTCTATACTTGGTGATTCTATACTTGGTGCAGTATTGGTCCATTGTTTCTCTATATTAATCTTGACTTAAAAGATGTGTGTATATGTCAGGTGAGGATGAAAATCAGCATGCAGAAGTAAACTCTAAGCACTTGACTGTACAACAGCGATCATTTACTATATAATAACATCTGATAAATGGTCCATTAATATCAGAGGGAAAGCTTTTCAATCAGGCTCTTACTCTGAAAGTAAAAGGTACTTAATCAGTGAAATTATATTTCTTTCTGTGTGTTTATTACTTAGGCATTGGTCTTTGGAGATGCATTTCTTCCAATCTAGACCTGCTACCTGTTGAGAAACACTGGCAAAAAGATAATACAAGTAATTGGTAATCGCTGCTTGTTCCTGAAAGATGTGCTATGTCCTAAAATGCAGGTTCCCAAAGATGGCAGTAATGCTTTAGCTGTATTGTTCTTTTGTTCAAGGATCTTTCATAAATGAAATAACCTTAAGACTGTAAAATGAATGCAGTGAAAGGGAGTCAGTGAGAAGAGAATTACAGTAAAACCTTTTCTTTGCTCTTTCCTTGGCTATTTGTAGTAAATTCTGTACTTCTATTCATGGCATAAATGGAAGACAAGTGGCTTTATCTGTGATTGGAACATGAGAGATTGTGACAGACAGTATGGGGGCCCCTTAAAAGCTCATTAAAAGAGGCCCACTTTCTATTACTGAGCTGTTATACAAGCTCTAGTACAAGACAAAGTGTTTATCAGTCACCATCTCCATGTGCTGCTATGTGCCTGGTAGTGAACCAAACTAGGTCTGACATGGGAAATATATGAGTACATCTTTCTCTTTCTAAAAGCATCTAGAAGGTACAGTTTAGACTAGGATTGCAGTATGGGTCAAGAGAGAAGGGGAGGCAGTCCCAAACCTTTCTTGATGTGGTCATGATCCAAACGATTTCACCACAGAGGTGCTAATTTTCACAAAAGAGAAAATCTATAGGCACTCAAGTTTGGACAGACTACTTGTCTGGCTGTGTGGCTATTTTTTTCTTTAGGAAATCCAAGCAGCCCAATTGTATCAGTTTCCCCCTAAGCATCTAATAGGTAGTTCTGAATAGAAGAGTTAATTTAGACTGAGGTGATGGGAGGAAAGGTTAAACTGCTTCTCTTTTCCTGGGCCATAGCTCTTGAGTCTCCTGATGCTCTTGATCTGGAAGGAGAAATTGTGTGGATAGTGAGACCAGACCTTAAATTAATGTAATCTGCATGTTACCCTGATATATAATGAGGGGAAAGATTTGTGTACTCTTGAATCAGGATTATCAGGTGGTGTGATGATATCAGGCATTAGCTGGAGTAGTTAAAAGGCTTGCTGGGAGCAGGAGAACCAGAAGACTTGAGTCTCCATTTTGAAAGTATAAAAGACCACTGTGTTGGACTACCACTCTGGAAATCAGGGTTTGATTCCCCACCCAAGCATAAAAACCCACTGGTTGATCTTGGGCAAGTCATAGTCTCTTAGCCTCAGAGGATGGCAATGGCAAATCCCTCTGAAGAAACTTGCCAAGAAAACCTTGTGATACCCCCAAGGTCACAATGCATCAAAAATGACTTGGAGGCACACAACAACAAAAGTCAGTATTGTCTCATTTCTGTGTGGGCTCACAGACACCTTCCTTTGTGGAAAGCAAAGATGACCTAGGTTTTCTTTATATTTTGACTGGTGTTTAGATGCTTTTAGCTGTTTATTTTGGTAAACAAATCCACTGGAAGCCCAACTGGGTTATCTAGTGGTTGGAGGGGGGAGCCAGCTTGGTGTAGTGTTTTCAGTGTTGGACTATAACTCTGGAGACAAGGGTTTGAATCCTTGCCCAATGGAAACCCACTTGGTGACCTTGGGGAAGTCACATTTTCTCAGAGGAAGACAAAGGAAAACCTGCTCTGAACAAATTTCGCCTAGAAAACCCTGTAATAGAGTCACCTTAGGCTTGTCATAAGTCAGAAATGACTTGAAGGCACAACAACAACAATAACAACAACTAATTAGAGCGGATGACCCATCAAGACATGTTGGTTCTTCTTTATGTCCAGAGCAGATTTAATTTTGCAGGGAAAGGGCCCAAACAGACAGGTCAAAATAAAGCTGCTTTGGGTCACTTTGGAGGTATGTTGTTTAAATGCTGCATGTGTCCTAAGAGGCTGGAAGCTGAAACAAAGCCATGCTCCAGTCCTAAGGACTGGAACGCAGCTTTGGTGCAGCTTCTGGGCTCTCAACATGTGTCTGTCATTTAAACAGCATATCTCCAAAGTGACCTGAAGCAGCTTTATTTTGGCTTGTCTGTTCACGCCCAAACAGGTTTTATCTCTCATTGTCTGGTCTTCTTAGTTCACATTATTGCGGCAATAACACTAGTAGCTCCTACTATTTTTTTTTTAAGATTACAACACTGATAATATACATAAATGATTCCAAAGATGTCAGGCCTTAGTTTATGCACCCCAAATATCAAAGCATGAGAATCATTCCTGTGCTCTACCTTTCTGGTGTTTAGTATTAAGGAATGCCACCATTTCACATTACTGAGTTATACAAATGAAGACTTTGTCAGATGCGCTAAAGAATGCACATGTGAAGGGCAAAGGTGAGCATTGTGTGTGCTTTTACTGTCTGCCAGAGTTGTTTGTAATTAGATATAATCTTGTAAAACTATTATAGAAAAGATAATTGAAAATATATTTTCTATTCCATATCAATCAGAATGAGGTATGTGTGTGCTGTTATATGTGTTAGTTTTAGAAGGAAGACCTAGGAAACAACTGTTTGGTAGTATGCAGATCAATTTTTCCATGTTTATTTGGACTGAGTTTATTTGGAACCATGAGACAGATGATAGATATCATATGCTGGAGAGAGTGTGGCGAAGGAGCTTTGCCTCAGGGAGCTGGTGGGGTTTTTAGAGGGTCCCGAACTCTGACAAGGGATAGTTTAAGAATTCTTGATCAATCAGATTTATTGTCTTGCTTCATACAATATTGCTGAGCTCATGAGAATTTTGTAATTCCCCCTCACTTTCTCCATAGCAGTAGAGATAGGTGACACTGGGATGGATCTCTTGTAGCCAATGCCAGTGGTACTTTAGCTAACTCTTGTTAATACCTTAGAAAAAGGTGTTTGTAAATCATTTCTGAATATTTCATGGCTTGAAACCCTGAAAGAAAGGTCAGCATACGACACAAATTCATGGCCAAGTTGACTACATGTATAAGTCAAGAAAAAGTTTTAGGGTCAAAATCATGGCTGTTGATATGGCCCGTGGATAAGCTGAGGATAAAACTTAGGGGAGGAGAAAGTTTTAACACCAGATTGAGAAGGAAGGAGCTGGGGGGAAATGGAGTGTTTGGTGGAGAGAGATATCCAGAGGAGGAGGATGGGGAAAGAAAGTTTCAACATTGGATTGGAAAGAAGAAAAATTGCATTGAGAATGGAGTTTTCCCTTACACACACACACACACACACACACACACACTCCTGCCAAGGCAACTCTTTCAGAAATTGGGGCAGTGCTTCTTTTAGGATCTGAGTTGTATTACTGTATTGGCCCATACATAAGTTGGCCCAGGATTTTAGGGTCAATTTCTGGGTATAGTTTTCTTAAAGTCAAATCTGACTTGATGGCACGTTACCACATACATGGATGCTATGGCCCATGCTCTTCAGATATCAGTTTTAGTACCCGAGTTTCTACAGTCACACCAAGGTTGCACCTGTTTCCGTTCCTGTTAAATGAATTGAATATAAAGTTGGCATCTAAAGTCCACTATAATCATTATTTGAAATTAAGAAGATTAACAAGTTCTGAATTGCGCTTCTATGATTTAAGGAGTAAAAGGCCATGAATACTGGATGTGTATAATGTTTTTCTGAAGTGAGGGGGGGAGGAACACCCTTAAATGTTGCATCAGGAGAATACTTCTCTAACAAATTGTAACTTAATAAAGGGTAATTAGGATAGTTTTAGAAATAACAAAATTAATTAGGACCTTTCCATTTTTTTTAAAGAGGTAACAAAACCCAATGAAAGAAATCTATAGACACAAATTGCTTTGCTTCAATTTACTGCTGTGTTTTCAAAGTACTCCTCTAGAAGCTATTAGCTGTGCAATTCCCATTAGAGCTGGAGACTTTAAGTTTGATTCCGTTAGCTGCTTTGCAAATGCAAGAGTAAGTATGCTAACAGGTTTTCCTTTTTAAAAAAAAAATGGAGAAAATCATTATGTTGTATATATTTACTGCTTTGGGAATATATAACATACTCATCCCAGAATGGTACATTGTAAGCATGAAAATTTTAGTGCTTCAGCTTATGGATCTTATGCTATTGAAATTCCATGTCCAATGATTATTCTTAGTGTTTGCCCCATAGCAATGGGATTCTCAGTGTTTCTTGCAAAGCAAAACAACTAAGAAATTGTAATATCAAAATTATTTCCTGAAGTTTCATTATATTTCACAGAGGCGGAATTAAAACACAAGAACTGACTGAAAAAGGAATAGGAAAAAGGAATAACCACTTCAAACCAATTAAAATTCTCTCTCAACAACCCAGCATGAATGTCTCACTAAGGCCTGTCTCACTAAGGCTGCATCTACACCAGAAATAATCCATTTTGACACCACTTTAACTGCTGTGGTTCAATGCTATGGAATTTTGGGAATTGCAGTTTTGTAAGATATTTATTCTTCTCTGTAACAGAAGTCTGGTGCCATGACAAACTACAAATCCCAGAATTCCATAATATTGAGCCATGGCAGTTAAAGTGGTGTCAAAATGGATTATTTTTGCACTGTGGATGCAGCTTAAGGCACTCTGCTTGCCAGTGAAAGGACAAGAAACATGGAGGCATCTTAGGGCCAAAACAGCTCTGGATTGGGGCTGTGGCAACCACATGCTATGGCCCCAATCTGGCTTTTTTCCAGGTGCAAAAAGAAGTGGCAAAATGCTGGTCATTTTTGCACCAGAAAAAGGGCAGCCTTTCTGTCAGTGCCACAGCTTTCCATCACTCTGGCGTGCAGCGTCTAAATGCCATTCTGCCGGAGCGCCAAAAAGCTGGTGCCATGTAAATGGCTGGGTGGCTTCACTGTGACTTCATGCCAGCTTGGGGACATGCGATGTGTATACACTATGCTCCCAAGCCGCCTGGAAGCCAGCATATTTTGCCAGTTTGTGCCGGCCCTCGGTTTCTCTTGTCCAAGAATTTCAGAATTTGGAAGCAACCACTGAGGAACCTCTCTCACATGTCCTCACTAGATAATTATCTGATGATGGCAGGATCAAGACAGAGGCTTCCTACAATGATCATTACAGGAAGGTAGACTCTGATAGAAGAATATGGTATTTCTGATAATACAGTATATTAATAATATAATAGTATTTATTTCTTATCCACTTCTCATCATGGATTGAGGTGGGGAACAACAACAAACCAAAATCCCACTGGCAAGGCTAATTCTGCCATTAGCCTGCATGAGGCATCTATTCTGATATAATATTTCTCTCCTGCCTGACAGGGTCTCTCTTGTTATATAAACAGTAGTATTGATTGGCTCTATGACAGGGGCTTTGTTCCAGTTTACAAAAGAGGGGTGCAAGAAGGCAAACCTATTATCTGAGATTCTATGGATACGGTAGGATAAGATTCTGTGGACAAGGTAGTTTCTTTAAAATTTGGATCAAATCCTACAGCAGATTCACAACATCCCTGGCATTCAACACACTTTCTGGAGAGTAGCCAGTGTACATAGCTCTTCAGAGCCAGCCTTTAGCAGTGGAGAAAACTATGGCTATCAGCTACCTCTGCTTCCTTCTACTCCGAGCTGCCCTTGCTCCTTCAGTGTCTTTCTCAGATTGAGCAAGATGAGCCCAACCACTGCATCCTCTTGGGGGGGTCACAGTTTTGAACTGTCCTAAGAAATGTGCTATTAGCCAATGAAACAGTTGTTGTAAATCACATACTTCCTAAAGCCAGCCCTGGCCAACAGTTCTAGACCAGCTGAGGTTCCTAAACCCTTGTCAATGTAAAACACGTTACAAGAGACCAATTAGAACTAAATGTAACTGAAACATGTGCCTCCACAACTAGATCAGATATCTTCAGAAAAGGATTCAGTTAGTATGTTAGTATTAAATGTATGAACACTCTTCTATCTACTGGGAAATGTAGGTATCAATGATTGAATGGTCAGAGACATAAGAGGAATTCTCTGGCTGAGAATTCTAAATTCTCTGCTCTAAACTGCAGATCTCATGATTCCACAAGATGTAAGCATGGTAGTTAAAGCGGAACCATAGTGCTATAACTGTGTAGGGTGAAAGGTCCCTAGAATTCAGAATAATGGGTTGAGTCTCCACAGACAGATGAGTTTCTTCCCTCCAGAGTCACTCTTTACACAGGAAGGCCATAATAAACAATGATGGAATGGGGATGGATTTAGTGAACTCATCCATACCTCTGCCCTTTATAAGGCATAAATAGGAACACCGGAATAAAGTTTACATTGTTGGTGCCTTGGACTGCAGAGTGGAGGACCTGAAAGAGTATGTAAATGCCAAAAAATAAATAAACACACAAACAAAACAAAACAAAACAAAAAATGGCCTGTGTTGAGAAAGCTGAAAACACATTATTTTGTCACTCTCTTCCACCTAAAAATGAATACTGAGGCCAAAGTTCCCATGCATTTGGTAAAATGCATGAGAAACTTTGAAGGAACTGAAAACCAGCAGCAATCTCTCTCTCTCTGTGTGTGTGCCTCTCTTTAACATCCTGAAGGGTGTGTATGATGTTTTGATTCATCTGTTTATCTCTCTTAATGCTAGGCTCTTCGCTCTCATTTGATCCTCATTTGATTGAGCAGGAGTCCTTCCTAAACCTAGCCTTGCCAAAGGACAGTTTATCCTCACTTAAAGCAATGGATCCCTTTAGATGTATGAGTAGAAGTGACTTTAAGATGTCCTCCAGTTAATCTTTTTGCCTTGGGGATTGACTACACCTATACTAATCCAAACAAATACTTGCCTAGCTGTGCTTAATCATGTTTGTGCTTTGCAACTTCTCTGCCATGGAGCACTTATTTATTTTGCCCTTCTCTTGCTTTTAAAATGTAGCCCTTTGGGTGGTATCCATTTTATTATAGTAGGCTTTGTTACTCTTTCTTTAATCCATCTCTTTGCACAGTTAGGAGAATGAATAGTTTTGTTTTTAAGTGGGTAAGTCTAGCAGGGCAAAGTCAAAACTAAACATAAAACCACTTATACTTTAACCTCAGATTTTCTTTTTATTTCTTGCTCCTTTTTGTCTTGTATATCTGTCATTAAGCGTGGGTCTTCATTACTTTGAACATATGCATTTGAATGAGAGGTAATGTGACCTATGTATGTGTGTTAAGAATTGTGTCTTTTACATTATAATATGCAATTTACTGTGAATAATAAGCAAAAACCGCTTCAGACACATTTGTAGACTTTTGTTTGTGAGATATGCCGAGAAGTGACAATTTTCAGTAATCAGTGGCTATTATAAAGAAATTTAGCCAAAAATCAGAATAGCAATTTTCATTTATGTACTTAATTTTACCAATTTCAGAAGCTTGTGTCATGCCAAAACAAGACATTGTTACAAGGTGTTAGAATTAGGAACTGGGAAACAGCAAGCCTAATAGGATATCAAAATAATGATCTAACATGCAAGCCCACGTTAAGTTTCAAATTACTTCACATGGAACAGAGTTATGTGGTATAGGAGCAATGTGTTAGGAGTTCCATATGCACCTTTCTTTCTATATAAGATTAAGAAGGTTGTGCGATGGGATATACAGTGAGACAATTATTGCAGAGAAAGGGTGATCTTAGCCATGTTGTTGTGTGTCTTCAAGTAGTTTATGACTTATGGCGACCCTAATGTGAAACTGTTATTTGCTTGGCAAGATTTTTTTTCATAGTAAGTATGCCATTGTCTTCCCCTAAGGCTGAGAGAGTGTGACTTGCCCAAGGTCACCTGGTGGGTTTCATCAGTGAGCTGGGAATCAAACCCTGGTTTCCAGAGTCACAGTCCAACACTCAAACCATTATAACATTGAGAGGAGGCAGGCATGATTCAATCCTGTTCAAGGTAATTTCTGTGAGAAGAATCTGAACATGAAAGGGGAGTACAGTCAACGAGAGGGGCAAATATGTTTATTAATTTTAATAAATGAGAAATGAGTCCATCATGAGTTTGAAACTGTGTACTTAGGCAGTGTTAATGATTGTGTAGTGGATGATAGGTTCAGCCAGGAATTCCCTCATGAAATCCCTAGCTTGACAGAGTGAAGTAGGCAAGAGGACCCAGAATATCGCTGAGAATTGAGAGTTTATTAAGCCGGAAGACCCCAGTGGAATTCCTATTCTAAAAGTCAAACTGAGGACCAGAACAGAATAAATTTGTTACTTTTATAGGGGTTCAAACAAAGAGACCCTCTAATACATCTCATTGGTCGCAGGAAATTTAAACATATTGAACTTTCTTACAATCAGAGCAAAGATACATGAATACATTAAAATATACTTAAGGTACATTTGACTTCCTTATCACCTATGTGTTATTCTGGGCCCCCTTCCTCTGCCAGGGATGCTGCTCTCTTATAAACATAAAGGCTAAATTATTTTAATAAATAATAGTCCCTCTTGTGACCAAACTTTTCCAGTCAAAAGGTGAGGTGAATATGTTTGCATCAACTGTCCCCCCTCCCTTTCCCCCCTGGCAGTTGATGAGCATTAATCCTAATCAATGACCAATACAATTCAGTGTTCCCTTTTCATCAATCACAGCAGAGGAGTTTACATGTCATTTCTCTTGATCTGTGGTTCAATGAGAATAGTAAATTACATTTGAATTTTTAATGATTTTCCCTTGTGGGGATACAGTACAGATATGACTAACACCTTGAGTCTCAGAGGAAGATGGTAGTCTATAAATAATGTTAAGAATAACAACAACAACAGCATCAGCAGCAACAACACTTTTGCAAAATGAGGAAACATTTACTCACAGAATCATAGAGCTGAAGAGACCATAAAGACCATCCAGTCTAATCCCCTGCCATGCAGGAATATACAATTAAAATACCCCCAACAGATGGCCAT
Source organism: Sceloporus undulatus (assembly GCF_019175285.1). Classification (NCBI taxonomy): domain Eukaryota; kingdom Metazoa; phylum Chordata; class Lepidosauria; order Squamata; family Phrynosomatidae; genus Sceloporus; species Sceloporus undulatus. Next base: position 135,024,549 of record NC_056524.1, on the reverse strand, counting down.
CCAACTTCTGTTTAAAAACCTCCAAAGAAGGAGACTCCACCAGACTCTGAGGCAACTTGTTTTAATGTCAAACAGCTCTTACTGTCATGAAGTGTTTCCTAATGTTAAGGTGGAATTTCTTTTCCTGCAGCTTGAATCCATTGCTCCATTTCATGTACCTGATGAAGTAGACTGACAAACCTTGTTAGTTTTTGTGTGAAGTCGAAGGCTTTCATGGCCAGCATCCATAGTTTTTTGTGGGGTTTTCGGGCTATGTGGCTGTGTTCTAGAAGATTTTCCTCCTGACGTTTCTCTGAAGATGCCAGCCACAGATGCTGGTGAAACGTCAGGAAGAAAATTTTCTGGAACGTGACCACATAGCCTGAAAAACCCACAAAAAACTTGTTAGTTTTTGTTATTTCTTGTTTGTGAAATATCACTGTCACATGAGTGGTAAAATGCAGGATGGTGCAGATAGTCAGCATACCAAGTGGTTACAAGGTCCCGATTATAATTTTAGTTACCTTCTATCACTGACACTAAAGTCACACTCATGTTTCTTCATCTTACAAGTATGAGTTGATCAAACACTGAATGACTCTGAAGGAGAGAAGTGGAGAAAGGCACTTTTCTATTCTGAATATAATAGAACAAAATTAATGATGGGTACTTATGCAGTAGCTGGAATGTATTGGTAATCGAACTCCTGCCAATTAAGTACCAGAGTCAAGGCTATCTCATGTTGGCTCAAGTTCTACCTCTGGGTAGGGAGTGAAAGAACTAAGGCTTAATTTGTGGCCTATGAGCAGGAATTTAGTTATACAGTCTCACAAATTGTGCTTGCTTATCCTCAATACCGATAGCTTTTCAGGCTGAAATTCAAATGAGGAGAACAGAATGTGTGGGACCAAAAGAATCCACAACAGCTCCTAGTCCTGTATTGCTATATGAAGTACTGCATTTTATTAGATGTGTTGCTAGAGGAATCTTCCTTTCCAGTCTGTACATTGAGCTTGGATAAATGACAGAGTAGGGCTAGATTTTCACAGCTATGTGAATAATAATATGAACAAGTATGAGAAATTCAACATTGTCTGCCTATAAAAGAATCTTAACTGAGAGCAACAGCAACAACATTTTGATAAAATACAGGCTTGTGATTCTTACTGTCATACTGTATGATTTTTAACACTTTTGCCTAATGAAAAAGCGGGTGGAACTTCAAAAATTGCAACATGTATTTTTTTTTTTGCAATTTGGTTGGCCCAAAAAGGGTATGACTATCTTCTGGATTTTGCATGTGTGCAGTGTAAAGTATGGGAAGAGCAGCCATGAAAGAGCTAGAAAAGATCCTAAAGAGTAAAAATATATAATCCAAGCCATGGTATCACTATGTATGGATGTGAGAGCTGGACAGTGAAAAAAGCAGATAAAAAGAAAATCAACTCATCAGAGATATAGTGCCAAAAAAGAGTGCTGAGGATATTGTGGACAGCCAAAAAGGCAAATAAATGGGTTCTTGAACAGACCAAGCCTGAAATACCCTTAGAAGCTAAGATGATCAAAATGAGTCTGTTGTACTTTGGCCACATCATGAGAACGTATAACTCATTAGAAAAGACAATAATACTGGGATAGGTTGAGGGTGGTAGAAACAGACTGCATGACAGATGGCTAGACTGAATTAGGGGGTCACACGCATGAGTCTACAAAACTTAACCAATAGCAATAGCAATAGAAGCTTCATTTATATACCACTTCATATCGCACTAAGCAGTCTAGCATCCTTTTGGTTTACAAATGTAAATTAATTTCCCCCAACAAGTTGGGCATTCATTTTAGTGACCTCAGAAGGATGCTAGGCTGAGTCGACCCTGAGCCCCTGGCTGAGATTGAACTCACAGTCTTGTGGTTTGTGAGTGAGTGGCTACAGTACCAGCATTTAACCAATGAACCACCAGGGCTCTTTCCAGATAGGGAGTTTTGGAGATGTCTCAGTCACAGAGTCACCATATGTCGATGTCGACTTAAGGGCATTTAAGGACAACAGTAAGACAACAACCTTGCACATCCTTTTCCCACCACAAGGAGCAGCAGCATAAGGGTTATGACTTCACACTGTATTTCTACTTTCATTTAAAAACACCCCCCCAGACACTTTTTGTAATCTCCCCACCTCCACCACCAGTGTGTGGCAAATCTCTAAAATGTGCAGATTTCTAAAGCAAAGAGCACTTTGTTTTACAATGAGAGTAAAATGGATCCTTCCACTGAGAATCTCCAACAAACTTTTTTTTCCTGTTCTCAGCCATACTTGAAGGATAACCCCTCTGGCCTGGAATACAGCTTAAATAGTTTTATTCTAAAATTTATGAAATCTATTGTGAGACATCCGTTTTCACTTTTTATACTTTCCCAGCACTTTCAGTTTAGCTTGCTGCTGTAATTTGGCTGTTGAGTGCAATCTTTATCTGTCAGGTTCATCTATCTCCTTTCAGACTTTTCCCTTCAGCCTTTAATGATAAAATGGTTCAAAAGTAATATCACTTCAGAGAGCAGATACATGTGAAATATTTACTTTAGTTGGCTTCAGATTTGTAAAAAGAAAATAGAATTTGTATCTGCAGAGAAGCAGAGAAGATGGTAAAGCTGTAATGTCTTTAAAAACACATGGCCCCAGACTTCCCTTTGAAATTAATGACATATTATATGTATTTCACAAATATATTTGAAACAAAATTGTGATGGTGTACTCTATATATGTCTGTCTGAGAACTGAAGTCTGCGGGAGAGGCTTCTCTATTTCCCATTCCATGAGGAAATATGAAATGGGAGGACATGGAAGAGGAAACCTCAATTGTGGCACCAGGATCACAGAGTATCTTCTTTTTGGAGTTCCATCTGGCATCAATATTACTTTCTTTCCATTGCCCAGCTAATAAATGGCTCTTTATTAAAGTAACTGTTGTTAATGCTTAATAGTTTTTATCTTCTTATTTATGCTTTTTATCTGGAAATTTACATTGTTTCTACTGTATACCACCCCGAGATCCTGTGATAAAGGTGGGCTGGAAGTGTTTCAATTCATAAATAATAAATAACTGTCCTGATTTGGCAGGGACAACCCAGTTAATCATCTCTTGTCCCATTTTGTTTCAGCTGTATTTACAATATCCCTGTTGCTCTCTCCTCTTTCCACATTCCCTGAAGAAGATTACCACATCTTACTTCAATTGCTGTAAAATGAGTTAGAAGTGCAAAAATAGTTTGTACACAGTTAACACAATGAGAAGTGGAAGTGGAATCTTGTTCTATCCATTAGGCTTAGGCAAAAGCAAAGTGGTACAGCGTCTCCTAGCTTGTGGGTCCTTCCTCTTTAATAACTTTTATCTATGATTTTCATACCAACACTTATCATGGGGTAACCACTGGTAGAATGCCAGTAGAACGTCAGAGAAGCATGTGTGTATGAAAGCCTGACATGCTTCTCAAATGGCAGGGAATCATCCCCTCGTCTCTAGCATCCTTGACGGAGCAGCAATTTCTTATGAACGCAAAGTTTCCATTCACAGGAAATTGCTGCATCACAAACAATTCAAGAACACTAGAGGTGAGGGAACATTTTCCTGCTGTTTGAGAAGCACGCTAGTCTGTCATACACATGTGCTTCCATGATGTTTTACCGTGTTACCACTGGTATGACAATCTTCACCATCTTGATTGGCACAAATAAATAAATAAATAAATAAATAACAGGATACAGCTGTGAGTTGCTATATGATGCAATATCTCTAGCTGGATAGATTTTCTAAAAGTATATACATCTTAAGATGTATTTTTGTTTTGCTGCCAGATTGCTCAGACAGAATAATGGACATTGGGACTGGCATGTTGTTAAATAAAATACTTTCTTCATTTCAAGCATGTTTCCATTCTCAAGCAGGAAATTGTTCCGAACCTTGGGTCCCCAGATGTAATTGGACTCAAACACCTAGAAATCTTAGCCATTACAGCCAATGTTTAGCTCTTCTGAGAGCTGCTGTCCACTGACATCTGAGGACTCAAGGATGGGAACCACTTCTGTAGGAGAAACAATAACATAAGCCACCAATGACAGAGTCCAATTATGAACTCTCATTGTAAGAAACCACTGACTGTGAACCTATCAGTGTAGAAGAGCCAGATTTGCCTGTTAAATGGAGACACAAGCTTTCCTGAAACTATTGGCACATATCAAGGAGCAAATGGATGATGTAAGTAAGACTCTGACTTTTGAGCATAGGGGGTGCAGATGGTTGGAAAGGAAGCTGTCAGAACTACTTTTCTGTTATGAAGCAAAGATTAAAGGACTGAGTGGTTACCACTAAGTCTTGTTACTGGGTCTACAGGGGCTGATTTATCATTGTGTTGAATGCATGAGACAGAAATTAATTAAGGTTTGCTACACACACTCTAAATTCCTATTGTCTGGAATCATTACTGGGATGAGAAATTTTGAGCTAGGCAAGCAGCTGGGTCCCTATGCAAGCAGCTGGGTCTTGTTCTGAAGCTGCAAAGACCCAAAGGAACTTTTTTGGGGGGAGGGGGCTGTTACCAACTGATTGAAGTCTACATGGCAATGCATCTAATTTGCTGTTGTCCTCTAAAATGCTGGTTGTCAGTTTCAATAAATTGTGTGTGTGTGTGTGTGTGTGTGTGTGTGAGAGAGAGAGAGAGAGAGAGAGAGAGAAACGGCTCCCCAGACATCTAACTTGTCATCCTGGGTTTTTCATTGGGAAGGCTTGACCATTCCCATATTTTATTGTCCAAGTTTGTAAAATACACAAAAGCAAGATCTTTTCCTCAGATATTGGTTCACTGAGTATTTTCAGATCTGACTTTTATAATTTATTCTTGCTGAGGGAACTATCAATAGGCAGCTGCCAATTTCATGTCACAATTTAATGACCAATGGTACCATAAACTTCCTGTTCTTTATTATAATTTAGTATTGATTTGGTGTAATTACTTTGCGCAGGGGTGATTTTGTTAGCCACCTTGAGCATGTTGATGGAAAGTTAATAACAAAAATGCCTGTTCACTTACAGAGACTTTCTTAGTCAACATAAAATATTAATGGTAAACATTAAAACCATTCACAATACACATCCAAAAATTAATATGATCCTCATCTCCACATTTATTGGTTATAGAACACATCTTACCACAGCTCTGGATTAGAAAGTCAAGATTCATTTCATATATGCGTATTAACAAATTTGCGATCTTTTCCACAGCATTAGCTGTGTTAACATAAAGTACGTACAGTTGACAGGCAACTCTCACTATTAGGTTCCTCTACTAAGTTCTATAGGTTGGAAAGGAAATGCCACAGAACTGTGAATCAGGAACTTCTGATGTGACCCTTCTCCTTTCTCAACATTTCTGCTGTCTTTCAGGAAGGAAAATTTAAAGTCTGAAAAGAAGAAGAGTTACAGGAAGTCTGTTGCTCTTCTGGACTTGAGGCTGGTGCAGCTTGGTTTGAATGAGGTTTGAAACTATGATCACAAGCAAACTAGCTAACAGTTGTAAAATCACCAAGCCTTGGAGTGGAGGTACAGTTTAGCTGAGATGGGGGTATGCCACCAGTGATTTCTGAATTAACTAAGCTAACATTTTTAAAAGCATTAAATTTTGCTTCTTTATGCATGGTCCTTTCTCATTATTACCCTAATGAATGACTTGTTTGCATTTTAAATCATTCCTTATTGTGTTATCCTTACAGGAACATCATAGTTGGGTGACAGTGTTTGTGCACTGAGGAGGGAAAATTAGTAGGTTTAAAATGCTCAGGCATAGAAATGAAAAGTTTGCACAAGTATCCATAGCATTTGGGTTTGCTTGGGTCATTCCTTGATCGTGTGTGCAAAATTCTCAATAATTTATTTTTATTTATTTATATCTCACCTTTTCCCCAACATGATACCCAAGACTGTATACAATATGGGTTTAAACAAAATACAGCTAAAGCAGTTAATAGTACAACATTTTAAAATAAATTTAACAATCCATCTTATTAAAAATACGAGTTAAAAACTATCTGAAAAGTATTTGAAGTACAATGAAGATAAATGTATAGTAGCTACATTAAAAGAAACTTCTGCTACAGCTAGTTAATAGCTGAAACATGTCTAAATAAAAGACTTTTTGCCTGCTAACAGAAACAAAACAAAACAAAACAAAAAGGGACTGGTATAGATTTCCATTGCTTTCCACAGCTTGGGAACAGCCACGAAAGAATGTCAGTTGCTAGCTGATGTTCTTTCTTTTTAAATGGTGTATCATACATTATTTTGGTGCTCCAGTTTTGGTGCTCTAGCTGGAATTCTTGCAGAGCCAAATGACTGATCTTGGTGCTGTTTGGTTCTTCATCCCCACTTCTCTGTCTCTTTAAAGTTAATTGCTGACTCACATCTTCAGTATTTAGTGTTGACTATGCAGTATTAATACAATATATAAATAATACATTTTGGTAGAAGCTTATGCAGTTCAAAGAAAACAACCTTAAAATTCCATTTCTTTAATGCATGCCAGGCAAACAGGTAGCACTTGACTGGTAATTTATGACTTAGCATTCTAACTACAGTTGACCCTTCTTATACACATATTTTTATACACCAATTCAAGCATCCACAGTATGAAAATGTTCCAAAAAAGTATACATTTCAAATATAAAACCTTTATTTTCCATTTTTGATAAGGGACACCATTTTGCTATGTCATTATATTTAATGGGACTTGAGCGTCCACGGATTTTGTTATCCACAGGGGATCTTGCAACCAAACCCCAGCGTATAACAAGGGTCCACTGTACTTCTTTTTTGAAGTACTACCAGCAAAGTACTAGAAATATCAGCTCTTCTTCTTTGCAAAGTTGTGGGAGCTCTTATAAATGAATTTACACTCAGATTTATACATAAATACAGGGGGGAAAAATATTTCCCTCCTGTAAAATTAGTGAAAATTGTGAATGTAACATCAAAATGTTGGAGTGAATATAGCTACAAAGGGACTTACATACATATGTAGTTTGAATGTCCAAAAGTAAGGCCCCGTATAGACAGGCCAAAATAAAGCTGCTTTGGGTCACTTTGGAGGTATGCTGTTTAAATGATGTGTGTGTCCTAAGAGTCTGGAAGCCGCACCAAAGCCGTGCTCCAGTCCTTAGGACTCTTCCGGACTCTTAAGACACATGCATCATTTAAACAGCTAAGTTAGCTTTGGCAAAGAAAGCAAAGATTACAAACTGATAGATAAAATTCTTCTCCATGGTCTCTGTGACTCACACAAAGGTTATCCTGCACCTGTGCAGTGCATCATTGGGAACCTTCTAGAATTTCATAGAAGCAGTTTGGGGGTAGCCCTGTCCATCTCCACAAACTCATATAAGAGACTTACCATCAGTTCTTTTTTGTCTGCTGCTGCAGCAGCATTAGGAAGAAGTGGATTCTTCAGCTGCTTTCATTTTCCAATCATTGTCTCTGGCCACTTCAGCCCCAACTTTAACAGGATCCTCAGTTCTCCAGATCATATAGCATGTGTTGGTCATAGCCATATTTACTCTCTGATGTTTCCTTACAGGCTCTGGGGGCTTCTCACCAAGAACCTTGGGCTCTGCAAGCTCAAGCCTATCAGATCTTTTCTGTGGAAAAGGTAGCAGTAGTAATCTCTCACCAATATGAGGGCATAGCATACCTCCAAAGTGACCTGAAGCACTTTGAGGGTGATGGTGAAATCTTAAGAGTCTTTGCCTATTGTGGGGGTAACGGTATCACTCTCTCCTACCAGACAAGAGTCTTCTACTAGGCTGCCATACCATCACCACCTCAGTGGAGTTTGTGTCAATCATCTTCCTCTTGATCCCATTGATCCAGTTCCAGATCAGGATCAAGATCATGTTTCAAATTCAGAGACCTACTCAAGCTCCAGGTCCTGCTCCAGAGGGCACTATTGATCTTGATGCTTTTGACACTGTGACCATCTTCTCCATAGGCATAATAGGTATCATGGCACTGGATGCTCCTGGTCGATCTCATCTGAATCCTGCTACTCCAGGTACAGCTACACTTTGGCTTATGACAGTTATTACTGCTTATCACTATGAAAATGAGGCTAAGCATAATTACTACATGACCCTTGGCACAGATGTTGAGAACATATTTCAACCATTGCCTTTGCTCTGTTCAGCACCAGGGACATGCCTTACAGGAGAGGCCTTTGACAAGAGGCTTTGCAGTGCAGAGAAAAGCATACTAGTTTAGGGTCTTCCCCTTCAACCCCCAGCATGGCTCCCCATGTTTTCATGAATGTCACAGCAGTGGTAGCAGCTTTTCCATAGCATCAAAGTGTCATCCTATATCATTGCATAGATGACTGACTTCTCATAGCCACCTCAAGAAGACAGCTTCTGTCACACATATATACCATCTGGGATCTTCTCCAGTCCCTCAGACTCTTTCTGAACAGTCCCTCTCAACAGATAATATTCATTGGGGCAGTCCCGGATTTGAAACCAAGGGCTGCCTTGCTCCCAGACAACAGCATTTAATAGATATAGATATAAATATAGATTTATAATAAAGGAAATATAATAGGAGAGGGGATGTCAGGAAGGCCTATTTGCTTAAACTTGTTTCCTTTTGCCACTCTCTTTCATTATCTCTGCCACCACCACCCGACTCATCAAGAAAGAAAAGCAGATTGTGGAGTGGGCTGCACAGTTCTGTAATACTACCCCATGAGATTGTCACTTGATACTAACACTGCTATCATTTTAGGTGATAGACCAAGACATTATTATTTACCAAGGCATGTCAATAGATTTTTATGCAGAGCCATATGTGTGTCTATTCTGAAAAGACTCATTTGATATCAATAGGATTTACTTTCAGGTAAATGCATACTGAATTAAGATTTATATTGTTAGATAGATAACTTCTATTTTTCTGTTTGTGTGTATTTGCATTGATGTTGTGCTGTACATCATTCTAAGCTCTAAAATGAGGATGGGTGGTGTAAAAATGTGTAACAAAACTGAAAGGTGGGCAGATAAGGAAGAAACGAGTGTGTGTGTATGCATGCACATCCACCCACATCCACTCACCCATGCACACACACCCTGCTTTTCTCTTTCAGTTCCCCCTCCCTTGGCTTTTTAGGGGACATTCAGGTTCATATTTGCTGCCTAGCTGCTAATTTGGGTCATTGTGAAATCTGATGTCCTTTCCTTGTTTGCTGTAAAAAGTTAGAAATTCTTTCTGGAATTATTGCTGAAGAATAACTAAGAAATAACTATACTTCTTTCCTCCACAGCTAATCAGCTGATTCTAATCCTCTTACATGTGAATTGATATCAAGTTCAAGTGCAGTAAATGTTTCTGATTGCAGATGATTGAACCCATTTGACTGGGTTTGCTTTAAAAAAATGTATAAGGAAGAAAGTGAGTTTGATGGGCAAAACAAATGCAGAAAGGCAAGGCTGGGAAATGTACAACCAAGAGAACTAGGAAGCTATCTTATCTTTATGATAAGATAGAAAAGGAAAGGTCAAGGAGCAACCTTGAAAATGGAGCAACTCAAGCAACATCAGTTTGTCGGCTCCTTAGATTTGGCCTCAGGGTGGTGGCTACTCAGATCCTGTCCTTTTCAGACCTTGTACAGACTCTGCTAAATAATACTGCATACATTCCACACTTTCTTACTCAACCTCTCTTGTAAATCAAATGATATTTTTTTCTGTAAAGTTTTAGTCTATCTAAGTAGTAGTTGTTATGTGCCTGTAAGTCAACACTGACTTACAGCAATTCTAGGATAGGATTTGCTTGGCAAGATTCATTCAGAGGAAGTTTGTCATTACATTTGCTGAGACTGAGAATTGCCTGGGGTCATTTATTGGGTTTCCATTGAACAGGGAATCAAACCTTGGGGCCTTTTCATGCTAAGCAGTTAAAGTGCTAAGATTCCACATTAACTACCCCAGCAACATCCTATAGATTCCTGGGATTTTCATTTTAGGGAGAGGAATTTAGAATTCTCAGCTAGAGAGTTCCTCCAATGCCTCACCAAACTGTGGCGGGTTACATACTGCTGAGAAGCGGCGGTCTGGCTTCGCCTCCGCTTGCAGCATCCGGGAGCTGCAGCCTTTAAGCTGCGTGGCTCCCGGATGCTCCGAGGAAAGAGCGCAGAAATCGCGCTCCTTCCTGGGCCCTGGAAAAGACGCTGCAAGGCGCTAGTTGCGCACTCATGGTGTCACTTCCAGGGTGCAACGTGTGGACACAGAGCATCCACAGAGCATCTGGAAGAGACGCCCCTTTCTAACCCTAGCACAGACTGAGTCGGTCCTAGGGTGCCCGTTTGTAACAGGCCATTGAATCCTGGGATTCCATAGTCTCTGTTACCATGGGAGTCAAATTTTAGTGCTATAAATGTTTAGTGTGAAAGCATCCCTGGCCTCCTAGGGTTCTGTTTCAGCACTCAAAACCATGTTGGCTCCCCACATAAGGAGGTATGCAAGTCTGTAGTGATGCAGTGGCCTAGGACATCTATTGTAGATAGCATACCTAAATAGCATATTTGTCCACAGAAATTGTGGTTCCAAGGCAACACCAAGAAGAATTTCTAATCAGTTTGTGGTGCACACAGGTAGGAACTGAAATACAATGGTGGAGGGTGCCCATTATTTGCCCATCTGGTACCCAAAATAAAGAAGTGAGCATCTGTTAATAACTTTCCTGTAGATGACAGGTTGATTAACACAAAGTAGCTGCATTTTGACATAAGAGAGATATGACAGACAGGTTCAGAAGACAGCCTTGTTGCCTAACTGAACAAACATATTGATTCTTCCCTTCTCTAGATCTGTATTGTATTAATTGAAGGCTTCAGCAAGAAGCTTAATGTCATAATATAACTAGGTTTATAGGTTTAAACATAAGCCTAATCTCCAAGCAACCCCACTGTTTTTGCTTTGTGTTGTAGAGGTGGTTGTTTCATTTGGGTGAGCACCAGCAGAAAAGACACTACTTTTGAAAAAAGAATACAGACATACAAGTTAGTGAAAAGATTACTTTTTAAAATACTACAATGGCCAAAATTTGCTGGCTTAGGATTCTAGGAGCTGTAGTCTGTGTCTTGTCTAAGCTTTGGCGTGTTACAGAGCACTGAAAAGTGGCACTCTGCTGCTGCCGCTGGTTGCAGCACGAAGGAGCCGCAGCAGCCAAACCGCGCAGCTCCTCCATGCTGCAAATAAGAAGCGCCAAAATGGTGCTTCTCTTTGCGGTGCAGTTATGATGCCGCGAGGTGCCAATGGCGCACTCGCGGCATCATATGTGCTGTGCGACGTGCGGACGCAATGCGTATGCTACGTCTAGATGGTGGCACCTGTGTGGAACGGGTGCCGCCATTTTGTACGGACTCGGTCCGTATTAGGGTTGGGGCGTCCGGAAGGGACGCCCCTTTCTAACCCTAGTATGGACCCAGTCCATACTATAGGCCCGTTTGTAACAGGCCATTGTTTCTTACTCTATGCCTCACTACTGTTCCCTTAAAACTAAACTAAACTTCTCCTATAATGATGTTTTGTTGTTGTTGTTGTTGTTGACTGTTGACTTCAACCCGACAACAACGGGTTGTTTATTCGCGCTGTCTTGAGTTTCTCGAAGCCAACTCCATTCTTGATCCCTTTCAGTCTGGTTTCCGCCCAAGGCATTCCACAGAGACAGCTCTCACTAAGATCTCAAATGACCTTTTAAGGGCCAAGACTAATGGTCTTTACTCTGTTCTCATCCTTCTTGATTTGGCTGCAGCCTTTGACACCGTTGATCACTGTCTCCTAGTTGACATATGCTCTGACCTTGGGTTCTCAGACTCTGTTCTCGACTGGTTTCAATCTTATTTGTCTGGCAGATCTTTTGCAGTGGTTGCAGGTGGACAGACTTCATCCTCTGTTCCCTTATCTGTGGGTGTTCCTCAGGGCTCTGTTCTGGGTCCCCTTCTGTTTTCTCTCTACACACTGTCCTTAGGTAAACTCATTAGTTCTTTTGGTTTGTCCTACCATCTGTATGCCGATGACACCCAGCTGTATCTTTCCACCCCTGACCTTTCTCCAAGGCTTGAACAGCAAGTTTCATCTTGTCTCGCAGCTGTCTCACAGTGGATGCGCTATCGGCGTTTGAAGCTCAACATGTCCAAGACAGAGCTTCTTGTCTTTCCTCCTAAGCCCACCCTTCAACACTCCTTTTCTGTCTCTGTGGACAACATTTCTATTCAACCAGTCCAGCAAGCCCGCAGTCTTGGTTTTATCTTTGATTCTTCTCTGTCGTGTACCCCTCAGATCCAGACCACAGCCAAGGCTTGTAGATTCTTTTTATACAACATTACCAAAATCTGACCATATCTCTCTGCCTCTACTGCCAAGATCCTGATCCATGCCCTAGTGGTCTCACGACTCGATTACTGTAATGTCCTCCTGGCTGAGCTTCCTCTTTCTCACCTCTGTCCTTTAATTTCTGTCCAGCATTCAGCTGCACACATTATCACATCCGCCCACTGCTCTGACCACATCTCTCCTGTGTTGACATCCCTTCACTGGCTCCCCCTCCCTTTCTGCATTCAGTATAAGCTCCTGCTGTCCACGTTTAAAGCCCTCCATGGACTGGCCCCTCCTTACTTATCAGACCTTATTTCTTCTCACCTTCCCACTAGGGCCCTCCGTTTTGGTAGTCAAGGTCTGCTGTCCCAGCCCAGGATTTCCTCTGCCCCATCTCGGATTCACCCCTTTTCACTTGCTGCCCCTCACTCCTGGAACCTTCTTCCCCCGCAAACAAGAGCCATCTCTTCTTTAACCAGCTTCAAAACGGAGCTGAAGACCATTCGGTTCAGAGAAGCATTCCCAGGCATTGCATAATTGTCACTTGCTTTTTGTTGTTCTTTTGTTGTCTGTTTTATTGAATCATTTCCTGTATTGCTATGTATTTTATATGTATTATCCTACTAGAGAGGCCCCTTCCCCACCACCTTTCCCTTCTCCTTTTGTGTCATGTCTTTTTAGATTGTAAGCCTGAGGGCAGGGAACCGTCCAATTAAAAAGATTGTATGTACAGCGCTGTGTAAATTTACAGCGCTTTATAAATAAAGGTTAATAATAATAAATAATAAATCCTGTGAATGAGACATCTCCAAGACACCCTATCCTAAACTGCTCTGTTCAAGTCTTGCAGGCTCAGGGCCATGGGTCTATCCATATTGTATTCAACCTTCCTCTCATTCTGTTGCTCTCCACATTTTTTAGCATTCTTGTCTTTTCTATTGAGCCATGTCATGATGTGGCAGAAATACAACCTCAGTTTGGTTATCCTGGCTTCCAGGGAGAGTTCAGGCTTGATCTGTTCTAGGACCCATTTGTTTGTTTGTTTTGGCCAGCCACAGTAACCTCAGCACTCTTCTCTAGCACCATATCTTAAATGAATTTATTTTCTTTTTATCCACATTCTTCACAGTGATGGGAAACACTACGCTTTGGATGATCCTAACTTTAGTATTTAGTCATTTGCACTTTGCAGTTAAGGATCTTATCTAGTTCTTTCATAGCTGCCCTTCCCAGTCTTCTTCTAATTTCTTAACTGCAGTCTCTGCTCTGAGCATTGACTGATCCATGATCATGATGACCATGTGTTATATTTTCAATTTTTAGCAAGGGGTACACTGTTAATGTTTACCTTCTTTATGGTGTGTATGTGTACATGCATGCGTGCATGTGTGCATATGCACGCACACACACATGCATACATTTTCACATACAACCACTTCTGGTTTCCTTATTTTACCTTGGAGATCTCTAAGAGCTAAGAGTCTGACTCTTGGGACTATTTGGGAAGATACCTTTTCTTTCTCTTTGTATATCATTCTAATAACAATCTAACAGATTTAACTGGCCTCTAAATATTCTCAGTCTTGACACAAGGATGGCTTTAAATTTGCACACATTGTACATGAATTGAGGACATGACTCCCTCTCACAAAAACAGATAACATCTTTATTTCTTAACATAATATGTTGTAAGTGCTAAATATATAAAAATGTATTTTTTTCAATTTAAAGATGTAATAATTGTTTTTTAAGAATAGACAAAGAAAAGACAATACGTAATTTCCATATTTCTCCTTGTGCATGCATAGGTTAGCATGGTTAGCATCTAAGCAATCTCAGGCAAGGTTTGTGGCTGTTTTTGCTGCCTGGCTTTCTGAAAACTCTTCCTTTATTTTTCTCATACTGTACATTTAAATTTGTCCATTGATTAGCACTAAGGGCGAATGGAATGGTACAGAGCATATCACCTTTAGCAGCTTGTGGATCTGCTTTAAAACTGATGAGGTGGCAACCTGCATTTGAACTCCACTAAAAATATTGTGGGGGGAAAACTCCTCCAGATGTACCAAGAAACTGTGATAAGGAAGACCACATTATTTTTTCTCTGTCTCTTTCAAACTAACTATGGCAGGGTATAAGTTAGCTGAAAGAATGTCTTGAAGTGGGCATTAGTCGCTTTGTCATTCAGTTCATTGCAACATGGCCAAGTTTTGCTTAGACCAGCATCCTCTCATCCTGCTGACGAATACAAGAGGTATAATTTGAGCTGCTTGAACCATGCTGTGCTTGACATAAATTCCAGGGGTTGTGAGCCAGTCACACTCTGCTTTTCTCTTTCTTTGGGCTTTTTCTTCATCTTTCTTCCTCTATTCAGTACAACATGACAACAAATTTTCAAAATAAATACTGTTCCATAACTGCTAGTCTGTTGTCTCCCACCCTCTCACCCACACCTTTAATTTGTGAAGTCACTATAGGTTTTACATGTCTCTTAGACATGAACATTACCTCTTTCGGAAGCTGTGAGATTCATTGGGAAAGGACCTGCTGCTGTGTTTTGGAAGAGCAGCTTTTGAATTCTTGTTTGGTTTCATGGAGCGACTGGGCATTCAAGTCATTTGAACAATTTGGGAATAATAGCAAGGAAACAAAAAAATCAACATTTATGGAAGTGGTCTTTGTCAAATAATATCAATTCTTCACAATACAGAAAAAAAGCAGTTTGACACCACTTTAACTGCCATGACAGCTATCCTACAGAATCTTGGGTTTTATAGTTTGGTGAGGCACTGGAACTGTTTGGCAAATGATGCTGAATACCTCACCAAAATACAAACCCCAGGATTCCACAGATGGAGCCATGACAGTTAAAGTGGTGTCAAACTGTTTTAGTTCTGCAGTATGGATTAGCTGCTTCTCATAATTAACTGCTCAAAATCACAAGTTTGGGAAAGACGTAAAGATCTAGCCCAAAGGTAAGAAGGCTAGTGCTCTACAGAATGTTAGCCTGGAGAAGAGAAGGTTAAGAGGTGATATGATAGCCCTGTTGAAATACTTGAAGGGATGCCATACTGAAGAGGGAGCTGACTTGTTTTCACTTGCTCCAGAGACTAGGACCCGGAGCAATGGATCCAAGCTACAAGAAAAGAGATTCCACCTCAACATTAGGAAGAACTTCCTGACAGTAAGGGCTGTCTGACAGTGGAACAAACTCCCTCGGAGTGTAGTGGATTCTCCTTCCTTGGAGGTCTTTAAACAGAGGCTAGATGGCCATCTGTCGGAGATGATTTGATTTGGATTTCCTGCATGGCAGGGGGTTGGACTAGATGGCCCTTGCGGTCTCTTCCAACTCTATGATTCTATGATTCTATCCCAGTCACCATGGCAAATGGTAGGGGATTGTGGGCATTGCAAGCAATCCACAAAGACCAGCATGCTGTTCCTGATCAAAGTAATACCACATGCCACTTCTACATCCCTAAAAATTCATTTATAAATCAAACCCAGCTAATTGGCCTGTTATTTTTTTAAAAAAATACTTTGATTGTGAAGACACCTGTTGCATCGATTCAATCTAGCAGAAGATTTTTAAATTAAAAATATTCTGAATGCAGATGTGTGGAGGAAAAGCACCTTCTTCAAAGACATCTTACCATCTCTTATACACAGGAGGAATGCTGCTTTGAATGCCGCAAGCTTGTGATGGTGCACCATAAAATGTAAAAATGTGTATCTCTTCCTTTGGAAATATTGGGTGTACCCACATGCAAACCTAATCAATAGATTAATTGGATTAATTGGTTGCATATTTTTAAAAATGATATATGGGCCCAAACAGACAAGCCAAAATAAAGCTGCTTCGGGTCACTTTGGAGGTATGCTGTTTAAATGACACACACATCTTAAGAGGCCAGAAGCTGCACCAAAGCTTCATTCCAGTCTTTAGGACTGGAGTGTGGCTTTGGCGTGGCTTCCAGCCTCTTAGGATGCATGCATCATTTAAACAACATACTTCCAAAGTGACCCAAAGAAGCCTTATTTTGGCCTGTCTGTTCAGGCCCATATGTTACAAGTAAAGGATGTGTTGTTTTTAAAAACCCACAGCCTTCAACAGTATATGCAACAGATAAAGGGAAAGCCAACATGGTGTAATGATTTGAGTGTTGGACTAGGACTCTCAGAGACCAGGATTCAAATTTTGCTCAGCTGTGGAAACCCACTGGGAGACCCTGGACAAGTCACACTCTCTCACCCTCATAGGAAAGCAACGACAACCCCTTCTTCACAAAATCCTGTGAGAGATTAATCTTAAAATTGCCATAAGCCAGAAAATACTTGAAGACTCACATCAAGTAACAGCTCAAGGTGAATTATGGCAGCAGACAGTTTCTTTGCAGAATAGTGGCCCATCCACTCCAAGATTTTGAATGTGCTATCAAAGGGCCAGATCTCATTCTCAAAATAGGGGTTATTTTGAAAATTGTTCCTTTAGAATTTAGACCAAACCCCTGAATGGATCAATGGGGATAGGGAGGGGGACCAGCTGCCACTGGATGTGAAATTAGATGCAGTATATGAAAATGCAGTGTACACACAGTTACTTGGTGATGGTGCAACATTTCATAGTGAGGCTGTTGGCTAAAAGAGCTGTGTTCCTTCATACAATGGGTAGTCCAAGCTCTGTGCTGCACCATCAAAAAGTTTGAGAACTGCTTAACCACTGCATGGCTTGGCAAGCACTCCCTGGCAGCCTCTGGCAGCTACTTATTGGTATGCTGCTGAAGATGATAGGATCAGTTACATTTTATTAAGACAGCAATTTTCTCCCTTGGGTGAAGAGATAACTGTAGATCTTGTCTCTTCATTTGCTTGCTCGTGTGTGGGTGTGTTAGAGCATCATCTAAAAGGGATGCAGCATATCAAGACATACTTCTGTTATAAAACTGAGTATAATACAAGACGCGTTCCTGAAATGCTCTTGTGAGGAAAAGACCATCTGTTCTCTTCTATTGCTACATAATGTGGCTTAAGTACTCCCAGATCTTTGCAACATAGGTGTAATATAAGCCACTCTGATTGATTTCAAGTATTTGCTGTGCGAAATTCTTTTCCTCCCGGTAGTACTTTAGCTTGTTTACACTGTGGAATTCTTCTCCTCACATTCTCGGCGTTTTGTTGGCATCTTTCTGATATTTCTGAAGGAAAGAAAATGGATTGCTTTGTGCATTCCAGTAGACGTTCTTTTATGTTGCCAACATAATTCAAAAAGATGATGCCTTAAATATAAACTTTATTATTACTATTATTATTTTTTGCAACCTTCTTAAGTCAGACAGCCACCACTGTGCCTTACACTTGGCTTGAAATAAAATGCTCCCTTCCTCAGTCACACTGAAGCAGCACTGATTAAAATTCAGTGTTTGCATTTGACAGTCTGTCTAGTTTTTCCATGGGGCTTCACTTGCCTTTTCTTTAAGCTCATGCTGGTTTTAGAAACTTCAAACGATTTGGTGCATATTCGTCGTTGAGCTGACTTCATTCCTTCAGAGTGCTGAACAATTCCCTGACTGGAACTGGAAGGGCTGCTTTATTCTCAGGGGAGTCTGAATTATATTTCCATCCTAGAGATCTGATGGTGAACAAGATAGAGGGAAGAGGGGACAGTCTGTCCTTTTGTCATGGTAATTTTTGCTCCTAGAAAGAGAATACATACCTTCATTCTGGGCAATTGTCTTATCACTGTATCCAAACAGGTTTAATACTAATTTCAGGCTCCAAGCAGATTCAATACTAATGCCAGGTCCTTAGGGAATTCTGGGAAGTAGGATGGTTGGGTTAGTAAAAGACCTCGATTACAAAGTCAATCAAGATTGGTTGTACGCTTGGTTTTAAGGCCTCTAAGCCTGGATGGAAGTCTTATAGTAGAAATGGGACAAGTGAATTGCATTCTTGCTAGTCCTGCTAGACCTTCAGTGGCTTTTGATGCTTGACAGTATACTTTTGGTTTACTTTTGAAGAGTGGGGTTCAGAGGAATCAAGTTTCAAAGGATTTTTCAGAACATACTCCAAAAGGTCTTGCTGAGGAGTCCTAAACATCAACCCCATTCAAACTTGCTCCTGGGAGCAGCCTCCACCTTTCCCTGGTTTCGCTCCCATTGGCTAGTGTCAACGTTTTAATCTGCCTGTTGTCTGTTCATCACAATGAATGATGATGCTTCATGGACTTTACAATACTTAAACAAGATCTGATTTCCCAAAACGAAGTAGATAAGCGCTGGGTGTTGGGGAACATGTAAAAGATTAAAGTGTTTTTTGGTCTTGTTTGATCTGGCATAACTCATCCTTTGGTCATTGGTTTCATGTCAGAGGTACAGGGTGGGGTGGTGGGGTGGCTGTGCTCTTTCTTGTAAGCATGCACTTCACACATTCTGCATGCTGCAGCTACAGTGCATGCAGTTCACACCCCCTATATCCGGTGTTATGCATGTCAACTCATGCTAGCATTTTCAGTTTTATACCAAATAATATCTGAATTGATAAATGCATTAGAGGATATCCAAAACATTACCTCTGGATTCTTAAGTGGCAAAGTTGTCTGTGCTTCTGTTAAAAGCAGAACTGGGGTGATGTCATTGGGCCTGAAGAGGAAGAGCCCTCCCCTCCCTCCTTCTAACTGTCATCTTCTGGCCATAAAGGGAGTGGAAGGACAGGCCCAACGCCATCAGGCCTGAAGAGGAAGAGCCCTCCCCTCTCTCCTTCCAACTGTCATCTTCTGGACATAAAGGGAGTGAAAGGACAGGCCCAATGCCATCGAGCCTGAAGAGGAAGAGCATGAGGGCAGGGAACTGTCTATTATCCCCTCTGTTGTAAGCCACCCAGATTCCCAGTGATTGGGCGGCATATAAATAAATCCTATTACTATTATTATTATTATGTCAAGCAAACAGAACAGAACAGGTTTCAAAGCTGCCAAATGAAACCAGGGATGATGCTGAGATTTGCCACAGGATGAACACAGAAAAGTGTGATCCTGTCTTTTCATTGAAGAATGAGATACCCTGACCTCTCAAGATGCTGCTTTTGTCAGTGAAGTAACCTAGTGACACATTCTTCAACTAATGTGGATATTAAAGCTCATTAAAACTTCTACTACAGTGACACATTGGTATCCACATGGGGTTCCAGCCCCCCCCCATGGATACCAAAATCTGTGGATGCTCATGTCTCATTAAATATAATGGCACAGTAAAATGATATTCCTTATATAAAAGGGCAAAATCAAGCTTTGCCACTGGGAAATTGTATATTTTTAAAGTATTTTCAAACTGTGGATGCTTGAATCCATGGATAAAAAAATCCATGGGTAAGGAGGGCTGACTGTATGCTGTTTAAAACTTTACAGTGTAATTCTTCCATTGAAGTTCAAGAAGAGGGATGAACTTCCATTCTCGAAGGCCTTTTAGGATGCTATCTGTGATAACTTTCAGCAACATAGTGCCATATGATGAGAATGATGAGAGCTACAGTCCAATTCCATCAATCTGTAGTTAGTTTCTGGATCCTAAATAATAGGTAGCAGCAGTTCTTCTTCCATGTTATCAGCAAGCCACACCTGCAACATTCAACTTTTCTACTAAATTTCCCTCTGTTCCTTCTCTTCTAGGTCCCTGCAATATGTGCTTCTGTTATTAAAGGCATCCTGATTTTTTTCCCATTTACAAAAAGTCTGAAATGCGTGTCCTCATTCACCTTGGTATGTTTTGAGAGGCCTCACTTAAGTGGGGCAGACCTTGTAGAGAGACATGGTGGGCATCTTAAGCAGATTGCTGCAGGCAATATTTTCCATGAAAGGTAAGACTCATTGGTAGCTCATTACTTTTTCAATTTGCATTACTGATGGTTAGGGAATGTCCCTGACCAATATCTATGACTGGAGTTCCATTTAATGTATTTGAATTTCATCCTATCTCTGCTCTTTGCTTTGGAAACAGATAGGGAGAAACGTATATTTAAGATCAGCTTGACTGAATCACTAACTCATAAATGTCTGCAACTTTTATGGGAATTTAAGGGTACCCAGTTCTGTCCCTTTATACATCTTATTCTTTTCTTGAGGGGAAAAAAAAGTCCCTGTGTAGGTATAAAAGCCTAAGTAGAGAATACTGAAGAATCTCATAGAAAGCATGTTTTAGTATTTTCCCAGTATGATTCAGTTGGTTAATAAAGATCATTTTATTTGGCTTCGTTGCATAAGTTTCTTGTTCCCTGCAAGAAGAGAACCTTTAAACCTCTCTCTGAGAACCATAAGTGCAGTTATTTGACTCAATGGTTTGTTGTTAAAATAAAAGAAGCAAATAAAATTATCCAATGATTTGTTCTCAAAAGGAGAATGAGGGGAATACATGCTGAAAGTGGGAAAGGTGTAAGAGAGAGCCAGTGTGGTGTAGAGGTTTCAGTGATGGATTATGACTCTGGAGACTAGGATTTGAATGGAAATCCACTGGGTGACCTTGAGTAAGTCTTTGACTTTTGATTCTCTGATGCTGCTTATGAATGGTTACATCAGCAGCCCTTAAGGCCTGTCTCTTGCCCCATCTCAAGGGTCATATTATAAGGGTGTTATTACAAGATGATAAAAAGCAAGGAATATGGAAGAGGTAGCAACCTCTGATGTTACTAATCTAATCTAACTTCATTCTAGGGAAGAATTGTCTGGAAGGTGGAAAAACAGTCATAATATAATAGTTTATTGTGTTTTTTTTGGGCTATGGGGCCATGTTCTAGTTGAAATGAGATTCCTAGAGAGAACTCCCCACTAGGCATTTGTAGCTCCTCCAGCTTAATTCTGTGCTGTGTCAAGGGTCCAGCAGATGTGACCACACAGCGATTGCACTTGAGGACCTTAGATATCCTAGATAGGTTTCTTCCAGGTAAAAACAAGTGTTTTTTTATTTTGCAGTTTTTCTGCATTCACGGGGGTCCTGTGCCTCTAATCTCAGCAAATGAGGATGATTTACATCCCCCCGCTACTTATAATTTTGGGTGAGGAGATCACTGTCATGGATCTCCATTATCATATGTAATTTAGACCTCAATGTGAAGAAAATTCTTTCGTACAATATTCTTCATTATTTGTCTGAAATGAGTTCTGAGTTGCTCAAGGATGCTGTTGGAGACAAACTGAGACGTATCATCATGGGTTCCTGGAGCGGTTAGAGGCCCATCTGTGAGATCTTAGCTTGGTCTGCTGTGAGTTTCCATGAAAGAAGCAAAGTTGTAGTCAAGGGCCACAAATAGGGGACTGGTCTCTGGCACACTGTGGGGGAAATACCTCATCTTTCCAGTTCCCTGCATCAGGTATAATTATTGGTTTAGAGTTGTCTCCTCAAACCGTGTTTGTGATAGAGGCTGGGGATTAGTAAAGATAGTCAACCTTAAAAAGTGAGGACATGTTTGAAGAACAATTGAGTCCGCCTTTAAGAACTCTTCACAGTATTCCTGCTTTTATTCTTGTCGCAGAATGTCTGTACCTTTTACAAGAGAAAAAAAGAAGGAAATAAAGATGGCTTTCTCCCTATCACACAATTTTAGAGGACGAGTGGGAATATGTTGGCCCTCTAGATGCATTGGACTACAAGTCAGAGCAGCCATGATGCAGCATAGGCAATGTGAGACATGTTGGGAGTTGCAGTCTATCGGACATATTTGGTTTGTTCTTAACTGCCATCAAGTCAACTTTATTTATGACACACCTCTGAATGAGAGAGACTGACAAATCCCATGATCATCTACTGCCCTGCTCTACTCTAGGTGTCATGGCTTCACCTATCCATCTGGAATGTGGTTTTCCTCTTTTTCTGCTGCCTTCTGTCTTGCCATCTAATCCCTTCTCTCTTTTGGATGCACAGGAAGCCAGTTTTGTGATTGCGCTTTTATACTTTCAGTCTCAGGAATCTATGTACTGGAAATAAGTGTTCACCAAAATGATCATCACATCCTTCTCGATGGGCAATTGGTTAATCCTTCCTGCCAAAGACTACGGACACTGTGGGCATTTTAAAAATATGTCTGCTAGCCACAGAATATTTTATTTGTTTTCAACCTTTTAATGCCATCTTTTCACCAAGGAGTTCAAAGCAGTGCTTTGCCCTCTACGTTCAACCAGCCAAGGGCTGTTAAGTTGCCAAACAGTGAAGGCCCACGGCCACCTCGCTAGTTTCACAGCTGAATGGGGAGCGAAACAGGGGACAACGAGTTTTCCATTCTCCTTCTCTCATGCAGAGACTCCCAAATGGCATTTTTAAAATGGTACTTAGAACTTCTGGCTAACATTTTCATTTATAACATTATTTTCTCCTGGATGATTTTCAACAACTTTGTCTAAGAAGACATTCATGGGAGCTTTGAAAGCATCTGACATGTACAATGTGCATTTGGGTGGCCAAATAAAGTATCATTAGCTCCATACAGACAGGTCAAATAAGCTGCTTCTAATACTTTGGAGTAATTGATTCATGTGTCCCTAACAGATCCGAAAGCTTCACCAAACGTGCGCTCCATCCTTAGGACTGGAGCGTGTCTTTGGCATGGCTTCTGGCCTCTTAGGAAGCATGCATCTTTAAACATTCAAGCGAAAAGCAGCTTTATTTGGCGTGTTTGCATGGGGCCTTGTTTGAACGTTATTATAGAAAGAACAGAATCTTACTATAGCATAGTTCAGCACAGTATTTGGTTGTTAGGGCCTACACGGCAACCCGAATATTTTTCATGGACCATTGTAAGTCACATTCGCTGCATTCCTGAACTGAGACAACGGGTTATTAAGTAAGGTTCGGTATAATAATGATGTGCCGGTCCCTTTTGGTAGTTAAAGGCCCAACCTCTGTCAGCTAATATTAATTTGAATGTGCCTTCTTTTATGATTTCACAGGAATTTTGCCTTGGTTTACTTGTTATGTTTTTTAAATGTTCAGATATTTTGTAACGCTATTGTAATCAGCTATCATATACTGGGCCTATGACCACAATCAAACATTTACTTACTACAGGAGACCCAAAATGAAAAATTATGTTCAGGTGTGGGGGGTCATCAGGGTGGACTAGGATGCGTGTGGCCAGAATTCATGTTATCCAGTTCTTGGCCCATGGAAACCCACATGGTCCTCGCCTCAGAGATGGCTGTGGTAAACCCGTCTGACAAAATCTTGTCAAGAAAATGAAAACCCCATGATACCTTTGACTTTAGGGGTTGCCGATAAGTCAGAAACACTTGAAGACGACAGAAACAACAATAACAAACAAGGTGACACATAAATAAAATAATTATTTTCGGTAGGCATGTGTTGTAGATACCACTATTTCTGAAATCTCCAGGGCCTGTTCCTGGAGAAGTAAACCTGCTTGCGCTGAGCCTCACCATCCTAATACTTCGATGCCAGTCCCGCCCAGTTGAAGTGCAAGCATGCCTGCAGAGTGGGACAGCCAGCCCATGCTTTCTCTACATTGCTTTTTGAGTGCCATAAGTGGTTTGATGTTGGCCTATGACTCTGGAGACCAGGTTCATATACCCCCTGGCCTTGGATTCCTTGGTTGACCTTGGACAAGTCCCACTCCCTCTCAGCCATCGCGGGAGGGACAGGCAAAACCTGAACAAACTCATAAGCATAGAGTAGGGAAGAGACCTCAGGGCCATTATTACATCTGTCCGACCCCCCTGCCATGCAGGCAGACATGAACAAAGCACTCCGATGACTGCCACGCAACACTCTGGTTAACAAGGCGTTTAGAAAAAAAAAGATTATTCACTACTACCGATGAATGCGGAACTTTTTAAAAAACTACTGGGGCTCAATTCACACTGTGAAAATAATCCAAGGCATGGAATCTGAATGTGTCTCCACTGTTCACAGTCAGCATCCTGAACACACTAGATTAAGTGGGCTGGGGCTACCAAAACCCCCTCTTTTCCAGACAATCAATAGTGGTTTCCTTCGAGGTTTTTTTTCTAAGTCCACATCATCATTAGTGTGAATAACTGATGCAAAACGGCCTGAAGAGACCTGGGATGAAACTCTGCCATCGCTGTTTGGTGGATTGTTTGAATTTTACTACCCCTGTGAGTCATATGGATGGAAGACTTGTGGCATCTTTTGAGACGACTGAAAAAGCAGTTGGCCGCATGAGCTTTCCCAGGCTTTCTCCTTTGGATTTATTTGGTGTGGAGTGGGAGAAAACCAGGATAGGGCCTATAGAGCGCCCGCGTGGGGGAAAGCATGGCGTGCGTGCTCATGGCATGTCACCACCACCACCGTGAGCTCACACCCCATTTTTTCAATGGGGCTTCAGCCACACACCCTTTTCTCTTAACTCATGGGTCCAGAACAGATCCCCCAACGAAGGAAGGACCCTAATAATATAACAACAACAACAATGGGAATTCATTTTAAACAGACCATCTGGTTTCTGTAACAAAAGGGTGGTAAAAAAGACGAAAACTAGTTGTGGTGGCTGGGTTCCCAGTCACCTGAGGACTCTCCTGAAAACTACAAAGTGTTAACCTGGGAGGAGGTACATGCTAA
Source organism: Sceloporus undulatus (assembly GCF_019175285.1). Lineage (NCBI taxonomy): Eukaryota > Metazoa > Chordata > Lepidosauria > Squamata > Phrynosomatidae > Sceloporus > Sceloporus undulatus. The sequence goes on along the minus strand of NC_056524.1, from coordinate 134,999,586 downwards.
TGAGAGATGACCTCACATGCTAATGAGCAGTACATCATCATAGCTGACGTTACGGCTCAACTGGGCCAATTCAAACAGTGCCAGAGCGGAAGGTTTCAAAAAGATTTCCAAGAGTGGGCTTTAAATACCCCTGTAGCGACCATGTGCCTTTGTTTCCATGTCTTGGGCTGTGTTTTGGAGAAACCAGAGGCTTGTTCCTCTGAGCAGCCGGAGGACGGCTCTGGCACTTGCATGTCAGGTAGAGTTGGCCAGGAGCCAACTCCTGATTCCAGAAACTCCACAAGGACTACGAATCCCTCATTGTGTGGGTAGCTTCAGGAACCGTGTTCGTCAGTACGTCAGTTTTTTGTTATTGTTTATCTAATCGCTTGCCTGAAATGAATATATTTTAACTGTGTTTTCTGGACCTGCAAGGCAGGGGGCCTGGCGATGAGGCTACCTCCTATTCTATACTATTTCTTTTAAAATAAATTCTTTCTTTAAAAGAATCGATCTCTGTGCTCCTGTACACGTGCCTCAAATCGGTTACTGATTGCTGTGGGTTCGCAAGAAAAGGAATACTAGATCTCTTCTTCTCTCAAGCAAGTCTCAGTGTTGTGCTTGGGGAAATTATAGTTCTTTGCTAATTCACTGAGGTGGTGGCCAGCATGACATAGGACTTCCAGGGGTCTCATTCTGCTCAACCGGAGAGCGAGGCGATCGAGTGGAAAACCTGGGAAGATCCTCGCGGGACAGTTCTTTTTAAGGGACTCCCTGGGAGAAAGGGCCACGCAACAGGGCCATGCTCTCAAGGGACTCAACACATGGTGGCAGCGGTGGGATGCGGATTTCAGCTTGTTGGAACCATTAGTTTGCTAGGCAACGTGTGTTTCGCTTTGGGAGCTGTAGTTCAGCTAGGTGCTGAAGAAGTGGTGGGATTCTTCTCTGTCTATCTCTCTAGCTTCTCTTACCTGCTGGGGCGGGAAGAGAATCCTTCTCTTCTCACTCCCTTCTTTTCTTTGTGTGGGTCTGCTCTGGTGTGAGAAGAAGGGGGGGGAAGTAACCTTGCCTTTTCCCACGAGAGTTAGGCTTGCGTTTTTTTTTTTTCCCTTTGGTTCTTTCCTCATCTCTTGGTGGGACAAGAGGGGGAAAGGAAGGACGCACAAGGTTTAGACCCTGTTGCTTGTGATGTGTTTGTCTGTTGTGCTAGGAGAGAAAGGGGGAGGGGGCAAGTGTTTTGCCACAGATCCCTTCAACTAAAGCTTGGCTGAGTTTGCTGAAGCTCTGTAATTCTGATCACTGGGCACCTGGACAACAGACTTGCAGTCGCCAGTGAGGCGTTCTTTTCTCTCTTTTTGCTCTCTCCCTGAAAGGGGAGGGGAGCCAGAGGCCCTTTGATTCTTCTGGCTTGGGCTGGGCAAACAGGGCAATATAAGTTGGTATTTATGGCTTAGCTAGGACGGATCTTGTTTCTTGGTGTCTCTTTCTCTTTCTTTCGACTACGGAAGGGAGGGGGACTTTTAGCCCACCTCAAGGAGGGGCTGTGTTTTTATTTCGCTAAGGAACGGAAGGGTGGTCAGTGGCTGTTAAAAAGACCATTTTTTTCCTGTGGCTACTGACGCCATGGAAACCATCTAGTGGTGAGTTAAGAACTGGCAGCATCAACAGTTGGGTTTTCTGTCTTCGTCTGTTCAAGGGAGGGCAGTTGGGTTTTCCAATCGGGGTTTCTCTTTTCCCTCTCTCATCTCTGGCCCATGGTGTGCAGTGTTTAAGCACCAACCCATTCCTTTCAGCAAGCTATTGTCTTTTTTTGTTTCTTTAGTGCTTTCGCGTGTCTGCATTACATTTAGGCATTAGAATCGATTTCTGCCATGTGGCCACAGCCGCTGCCATGGTCAACGCAAGGGAAAACTACCCAAGTCAACCCCAGGAGGGGAGGGCCAGCACTTAACTTCTTCGACATCTGCCCCACACCAGGGAGCAGGACCATGCGTGTCGTTCCACTGGCGAGCCCAGCGATCCCGCCCAGCCTAGATATGTGGTCCCAACATGCTCGCCAATTTACAGAGACGAACGGTCAAATGGTCGGCACGAGCAACAGCGCCAAATGGCCTGAGCAAAATTAGACAGTTGGCGAACGTAATGAGGCTCACACCAGGCGCCAATGGTCGAGCAACAGCGCCAAATGGCTGACCAAATAGACAGTTGGTGAACGTAATGAGGCTCTGCATCGCCAACTGGTCGACCTCCTCGCTAGCGCAGCCCGGACCAACCTACACTCACCAGCATCATGCGGCTTGAAACCACCTCGCCGGTTTCCCTGTACAGGACCGCGATGATTTTGAAGCTTTCTTGGAAATTTTTCAGCGGACGTGTTGAACTCCCGGGGTCGCGGAGGATCAGTATATGAACGAACTTCGACCCCAGATCTCAGGTGTTCTCCGAGAGTGGAAAAAACCAGTATGCCGCGGGGGAGAGCAGAACTTTAGCTCTTCGACGGAAGGCGCCGCACGGCCCTTGGTATCACTCCGGAAGCAGCCAGACAGGCGCTTCAGGGACACACCCAAGACGCCGGATTGCTCCGCCTGTCGACATGGCTTCTGCGATACAACGCAACAGAGAACTTTGGGTGCAGTAGTAAGTAACTTCGCTGGAAGACGGTCTTCTTTCGCATGGATCTGACAATTCTTGACTTTATTTTCCTCCTGACGTGTGGCTCCATATGTTTTGGCAAGGACCCCACGACACTGCCAAGAAGCTGCAGTAGGCTACGGACTCCTACTGCGCCCTCAAGCGAGCTCAACCTCCAGTGCCCAGTGCTGGCTATCTCAAGAAGTCGCCGCCTGGGACATCATTTTCAACGCAAAGGACCCTCTCAGCCTCAACATTCCAAGGCTGACACCGAATCCGCCCCAAACCACCCCGTCAGTCGCAGCCTTTCTCAGCCACACGCCCGTCAGTCTCAAGCTTCTCAGCCACAAACATCTCCCAAAAACAACCTTCACGTCCTTCACAACGGTTAAACCTTAAGGCCAAAGAGGCACCTAAAGCTATTCTTGTGGACATTATGGCCATTTTGAGGGCCCCAATGCCCACAAAACACCCTACAACAATACATTTGATGGTCAGGCCAGAAGCACACGTGGTGCGTCTGGTTGCAACAAGTAGATCTGATCCCCTGATTCCCTGTTCACCTCAGACCACACCCTGTGGGTGGGGTGAACAAGGAGGTGTGGTAGCTTACAGGGATTCAGGCGCACAGATTTCAGCTTCTGCATCGCTCCTTTGTGGGACCCTAACCTATCGACAATGACACCAAGATTCTGTAAAAGGCTTTCAGGGCACACCGAGTCTGTGCAGACGGTGAGCAGTCCCATCAAAAAATACGCGGATGGACAGGACTCGTACTTTGCCCTTTACAGCGACTATGAATGTCCTGCCTTTGTGGGGAGGGGAGGGACTGCACCGCAATGTCCACGGGCGGCACAGGCGACGTCCCCGCGGCCGCTCCCAGGGACCCAGCGAAGCAGCCAGCGAACCCAGGATGCCCAGTCCCTGCCAGTGCACCACAGGAGGCTCTCGGGCAGACGTGGTCCCGCCGGGCGAACATGGGGTGACAATGCCAGTCTCTTCATCCTACAACACCCCTACCCTAGGGAGGGAGGAGAAGGATGTGGACCTGCAGCTGTGGCAGCTACGCAGCAGCACCCCAGACAGAGGATATCCCTGAACCACAACGGGGATATGTTCGCCCAGCGGACACGTGGCGCCAACTCCTGTCCAAAATGGGGACAACACTTCGCCTACAACTGGAGAACTCCCTGCTTCTACCTTCTGTGTGGCGCAGCCAGTTCCGGTTCTCAAGAGAACCAGTTCCAGAAGGAACAAACACTCGGATCCCAACCTTGCAGGCCACGTGGTCCTTGGCGAGGGGTGAGTCACATACACCTTCTTTAAAATGACCGCAGCAAGTTTGGTGGTCGATGGCCTGCTCTTACTGTGAATTCTGACCTACGGACTTAGGAAGACGGTCACCACTAAGACAACTTATTGTGTCCCAGCTGCAACAGGGCCAAAACTACTCAGCCATGGCGCAAGCTCACCCTAGTGGGCCATGCAGGAGTTACGCGAACGAAGGACAGATAGAAGGCTTCTTTTGGACGGGGTGAAAACAAGGGAATGCTTATCCATCTTTGTCCGATCCTGCTTTGTCTGTCAACGCGTGGGTAAAAACTCCACGGATCCAGCAAAAGCTCCTCTACAACCACTACCAATCTAGAGTACCTTCAGAGGAGTGGGCAGGGACATATTAGGGCTTCTTCCCCCGACCATGCCAGGGGAAAGCATATCTCCTCCATTGGTGGACTTTGCACACGGTGGCCAGAAGCTGTCCCACTGGGTGCTATCTCAGGCCAAGGCCTTGGCTCAAGCATGACGGACACTTTGCTAGAGGTAGGGTTGGCCTTTGGCGATCCTGACGGACGCAGGGACTAATTTTCCCATTGTCAGCTCAGTTCCAAAGAGGGATTCTGGCGCCAGCGCCGCTGGGCTCTTACACGGCTGGTCTGATCGGAAAGCCTGAAATGGCTGAAGGCACTTCAAGATGTCACAGGCCAGGGTTGTTTCACCCCTTCTCGGATTAGCACATGGCCAGGGGCCTCTTTGCACCTTATTGTGGTTCCATCCATTTTAGACCAAGTGCTTTGAAGTCGTTTCCAATTATAGGGGGCTGGGCTTCTGGGCCTCTTTTCTTTGGGAGGGAGGGTGTCTTTGCCATGGCTATTCTCTGAGATGAGAGGAGTGTGCCTGCCAGGGTCACCCACTGGGTTTTTATGGGGGGGGGGCCGAGGCCCGGATTTGAACCCTGCCTCCCATGAGTCTTAGTATAGCCCGTCAGTGTGATGCTTAGCTAAGAAAGCCATGCAATTCTTGGTTTGCATAACCGAAGTTGTCGGTATCTAGATTGAGGCCAAATGACCTTACAGGTGGGCCCTCTTATTAATCGCTTGGGGTTTGGTTCCCGGATCCGCTGAAGGATAAACAAAGTCCATGGATGCTCAAGCCTCTACTGTAATTTCACCCAGATATCCCCTGAGGTGAAGACGGATATTGCAAAAGTACTAATTATGTTCTCCACACATGTATATTACCATTACAAAGGACCAAGTCCCATGCCAGATGCAGCCATATCTTAGAAACTGAGCAGCCATAGAGAAGGCCCTGTCCCTCATTTCTGATTAAGTGTGAAGGTTGGGGATCCAGAGTAGTTCCTCCCCTGCGGATCACAAAGGCCGCATTGGATGTTTTATGAAATCAAAATCCTAACATCTGATCACCCGTGCTAATATATGAGAAGACATTTGTTAGGAAGGCCATGATACCAATGTGACCAGATATTCTCAACAGAAAGGAGGACAGGCACCGTGAAAAATTGGCCTTCAAAATGCAAAAAGCAAGCTAAAAACATAATACGGTCAGCCCTCAATATCCAGAATTTTTTTTTTATCCACGGATTTTCAAGTATCCATGGATTGATTGAAATAGTCCAAAAATATAAATTGTTGAGCTGCTAATTGTTTGTATCGTACTTGATAATTCAGCTATCATATACTGGCCTATTACCACAATCAACATTTACCTACTTACTAGAGACCACATAAATCAATAATTATTTCAAGGAGGGCTGTGGGGGGGGTTTCATGGTTTGGAATCGGATGCTGGTGGCCAGAATTCAAATCCAGCTTGGCCATGGAAACCCACGGGTTCCTCTTCAGCCTCAGAGGATGGCTGTGGTAAACCCAGTCTGAACAAATCTGTCAAGAAAACCCCCATGATACCTTTGATTAGGGTTGCCGAAGTCAGAACCACTTTGAAGGCACAAGAACAACAATAACAAACAACGGTTTGACACCATAGAATAAAATAATTATTTCGGTAGCATGTGTGTAGATACCACCTATTTCTGAAATCTCCAGGTGCCTGTTCCTAGGAGAAGAGTAAACCTAAGCTTGCAGCTGAGCCTCACCATCCTAATACTTCGATGCCAGTTCCCACAGTTGAAGGCAAGCATCGCCTGCAGAGTGGGAAGTTAGCCCTGCCTTTTCTCTACATGCTTTTATGAGCCAGTAGTGGTTTGAGTGTTGGCCTATGACTCTGGCAGAGACCGGGTTCATTTACCCCCTTGCCTTGGATTCAGTGGGTGACCTTGACAAGTCACACTCTCTCAGCCTCGGGTGAGGGCCATGGCAAACCTGAACAAATCTCATAGAAGCATAGAAGCTGAAAGAGACCTCAAGGGCCATTATTACATCTAGTCCGACCCCCTGCCATGCAGGCAGACATGAACAAGCACTCCTCCGACTGACGGCCATCCAACTTCTGGTTAACAACGCTGTTAGAAAACACTGATTATTCATACACTACGATGATGCGGAATCTTTTTTAAAAAAACTTCTTGGGGCTATTCACCCTGTGAAAATAATCCAGGAGTAATCTGAATTGAATCTCCATTGTTCACTCGCATCCTGAACACACTAGATTAAGTTGGGCTGGGGCTCACCAAAACCCCCTCTTTATCCAGATAATCAATAGTGGGTTTCCTTCTGAGTTTTTTTCTAAAGCTCCACATCATCATTAGCGTGGAAATAACTGATGCAAACGGACCTGAAGAGCCTGGGATGAAACTCTGCATCGCTGTTTGGTGGATTGTTTGAATTTACTACCCCTGTGAGTCATCTGGAGGAGGAGATCTTGTGGCATCTTTTTGAGACTGACTGAAAGAAAGCAGTTGGCAGCATGAGCTTTCCCAGGCTTTCCTTTGGATGTATTTGGTTGGAGTGGAAAACCAGGGATTAGGCCTATAGAGCGCCGCGTGGGGGAAAGCAATGGCGTGCGTGCTCCATGGCATGTGCACCACACCACAGTAGCTCACACACCCATTGTTTTCAATGGGGCTTCAGCCCACCACACCTTTTTCTCTTACTCAGGGGTCCAGAACCAGATCCCCCACGTAAGGGAACGGACCCTAATAATAATAACAACAACAACACATGGGGAATTCCATTTTAACAGACCAGTCTGTTTCGTACAGAAAGGGTTGGTAAACAAAGACGGAAAAAAACTAGCAATAAAAATGTCCTTTAAAGTCTTCACTGATGTTAATATCCATCCATATTCTGTTTTTGGTGATGAATGACTGTTCTTATAAAAATCAAAATTTGGTTACATCAACGCAGTAGTAGTTCATTCAGGACCCATCAAGTGCAGTTGTGGCAAATCGGATGTCTATATCAGGCCATTGCACGACTTATACGGCCCCTAAGGGTCCTATAGGGCGCCCTTTCGGCCGTGCAGGGGATAATCATAGGATCTGAGAACTGAATAGTAAAGTTACTACTAGAGCCCTGTAGGCCAACCCTCTTTGTCTGTGCAGGAAATACATAGGATCTCAGAGAGATGATGGAACGTTACTACTAAGGGTCATATAGGCCAACCCTCTCGGCCGTGCAGAAATACATCAGGATCCGAGAGCTGGAAGTTACTACTAAGGGTTATATAGGCCATCTTTCTTGCTGTGTAGAATACATCAGGGTCTAGAACTGGACAGTTACTACTAAGGTCTATATAGGCATAGCCTTCTTTGCGGTTCAGGAAATACATAGAATCCCGAGCTGGAACGTTACTACTAAGGGGCCAATAGGCAAAACCCTCTTTGTCTGTGCAGGAATTACATTCGGCTCCGAGAGCTGAAATTTCACTACTAAGGGGTCATATAGGCCAACCCTCTTCGGCCCGTCGTGCGCCGAAAATATATGGATCCGAGACGCTGAAGTTACTACTAAGGGTTATATAGGCCCACCTCATTTGGCCTGTAGGAATACATAGGCCATCCGAGAGCTGAATAGTTACTACTAAGGGGGCCATATAGGCCAACCCTCTTGCGCCTTATGCAGGAAATACATAGGATCCGAGATCTGGAACGTTACTACTAAGGGCCATATAGGCCATACCTCTTGGCCTGTGCAGGAATACCTAGGCTCCCGAGACGCTGACAAGTTACCTACCTAAGGGCCATATCAGGCCAACCCTCTTCGGCCGTGCCCGAAATCCATAGGGGGTCCGAGAGCTGGAAGTTATACTACAGGGCCATATAGGCCAACCTCTCTTGCCGTGCAGGCATAACTACTAGGGATCCGAGAGCTCGGAATTTACTACTAACGCGTTATAGGCCAATCCCTCTTTGGCCATGAGGATCCTAGAGGCCGAGATCTGGAAGTTTACTACTCGGTACCCTATAGGACCGAACCCTCTTTGGCCCGTGCAGGAGGAATTACACTAGGCATCCTTAGAGCTGAAAGTTACCTACTAAGGGTGATATAAGCCAACCCTCTTCGGCTGTGCAGGAAAATACCGATAATTCAAGACAGTGTGGAAGCGGAAAAGATTTAACTGGGATAATTGGAGGGTTTGCAAGGAAGGCAAGCTGAGCGATGACGGGGAAGAGGAAAGGGAAAGAGAAACTGGTTACATTATTAAAAGCAGCTGAGAACAATTGGGAGATCACGAAGGTCTTGAAGAAAAAAACAAGCAAAGTGCATATGAACACACAAATTACTATTTACATAACCATTTTTTATTACTAAAATAACCCTACTAGAAACTGTCTTTCGCCAGCCTTTTTGGACCTCTCTTGCTGTCTTTTTTTCCTCTTTGGCTGCTGCTGGGCTCCTCACACAGGGAGGCTGGTTCATCATCATCCTCCCATTCTCTGCTCAAATAGCAACGATGGCAAGCAGAATAAGGAAGGAACGAAGGAAGGAAGGAAGGAAGGGGAAAAGGAGATTTCCCCCTGAGACTGGAGCTGCCCTCTGGACAGAGAGGAGGATGGCATCAGCAGAAGAACCATGCCAGTCTCATGCACCCAGCAGAGGACCCATCATCATCCTCTGCCTGTTCTGGCTCTCAGAGTCTAGTTCTGGATTATTGGGAGCCCTCCTCTTCATGGGAAGAGAGGGGGGGGAGAGGGGACATGGGAAAAAGGGGAAGAAGGAAGGTAGGAGGGGAAGGAGAAGAAGGGAATGAAGGGAGGTATGGGGCAGGGAAGGATGTGAAGGGGATGAGGGGCGGGGAAGAGGGAGAGGACCGATGGGGGACCAAAATGAAAGAAAAGAAAGAAAAAACGGAAGGAGGGAATGAAAACGGAGGAAGGAAGGATGGAAGGGAAGGAAGGGGAAAAGGAAGGCGATTAAGAAGGAGAAAAGAAAAGAGAGACTGGAAGTAAAAAAGCAGGGAAAGGAGGGGAGGGAGGTTAGAAGAGAAGGAAGGAAGGGACTAAGAACTTCTTTTTGGATGGTATAGATATCTATTTTATACTAAATTAAATTCTAAGACGCACATTAAGAGTATTGGTTAAATATTCAAACCTAAATGTTGTCCAGTCCTTCCGAAGAATGGCATCCCATAAAGGAAGCGTTTTGTAACTGGGTCCAGCTAAGCCAAGACAAATGGGTAAGGTATGCAATATCTGATTGATCACAAAAGGCAAAAAGAAAGACATTACACAATAAAGTCACACAAGCACATTGATATCAAAAGGTCTTACGCTGTACCTGGTTTACTTATAGACAGATTAGGGAAAGGTTTATAATGGCATGTTAAGACTTTAGCAATGGTTGACAGCGGATATGACATAGGAAAAAATAATTGTTCAATAAGAACATAATCATAGAATTCAACATTTTTTAAATAAAAATTTATTAAAATTGAATTAGAGAATAACAAAGTCAAACACCCAGATGTGTGAAATGGCGTGCAACATTTGCGGAAAACTATAGATTTGATCAGTGGGAGAAAACAGGAGGTGAAGAGGTTTTAAAGTATACTTTAAGTGTTAATACAAAGAAAATTATTGTAAGATATATTACGTGGTTTATAGCCCCTTTAAAAAGGCAAAAAATGTTGGAAAAACACAAAGAAAATTGGTTGGGGAAATGTGAGAAAACTCGTGCTGAAACTAAAAAAATACTTGAATGAAATACATAAGTCACATACAAATTACATTAGAAGAAAAAAGATAGAAAAGGACCCCCAAAATGAATTTACTTAATCTTCTCTCAGATGATAAATTCAGAACCAACAATGGGAAACTACTTATTCAATGATTTCAGCTGGCAGAGACTGGTTTACACTCAGAAATGGAAAATGAGATAGATATACCTAATGTAAAGGACGTGGTTGACTAAAACTTGTATGAGTTATAGAAACTGATGAATTAAGACCTTTATTAAGAAGAATTCAATGAATACGTTTGAAAACGCAATGGGAGCCTTTGATAAAAATTTTAAAAAAACAGGAATAGGAAAAAGACTTTACTTTTGGACTGGAGTGATAAAAAATTTGTAAAACATAGTACTACTTTAAAGCAAACCCACAAATAGATGGACTTTACAATCATGTATGCGATTGTAGATACTTTTTCAAAATGGAGTATGTTTACTTTTAGATTGTAAGTAATATACAGTCAGCCCTTCTTATACACGGATTTTTTTAACACGGATTTTTAAGCATGCACGGTTTTGAACAATGTTCCAAAAAATATAAATTTGCCTTGATTTCTGTTTTTTATAAGCGGACACCATTTTGCTATGTCATTATATGTAATGGGACTTGAGCATTACACGGATTTTGTTATACACGGGAGATCTTGGAACCAACACCCAGCGTATAAGAAGTGGTCCACTGTATTCACTGTTAATACATGGTCTGGAGACCTCATTTAATACTAGAAGCAAGGAGATCTCAACGTAAAAAGAAAGAACGGTTGATATGGTTTAGACATAGAATTAGATTTCTCTGGGTTTGTTATGCACGAAAATGAATTGTATGTGTGTGTTTATAATTTTATATCTATTATAATCTATTTAAAAATTATCACTGAAATATATATTTTAAAAAGAAAAGACAGAAGATGATGACAGGAGAAGAGGAAAGAGGAGGAAGGAAAGCAAGACAAGGAAGAAGAGGAAGGAGAGGAACGGAGAGACAGAGAAAAAAGAAGGGGAAACGAGGAGAAGGAAATAAGGGAAGGAAAGAGGGAGGGAACAGAGGAAAAGGACAAAGTAGGGAGAGGAAAGAGGGAGAGGAAGAGGGAGAGGAAAAGAGGGACGAGAGGAAAGAGGGAGAGGAAAGAGGGGAAGGGTGGAAGGAAGGCAAGAAAGAAGAGAGAACTATATCCCCGGCAGCCCCTGCCCACATGCCCTTCCATCCTGCCCCGCTGGTCAGTTGGCTATGCTCCCTAAGGGCCAGCCAACTGACCAGCAGTGGCAGGATGGAAGGGGAATAGTGGGCAGGGGCTGCTGGGAGTATAGTTCTCTCTTCCTTCTCCTTCCCCCCTTCCTCCTCTTCGTTACTTCCTACTTGGTTAAGCGAGGTTGGAATCCAGCCAGAGCTCAAAGCACCCTGCTGGACTCTGAGAGTTAAAGCCCCGAGAAAGTTAAATCCAGACGGGTTGGGGTGCTAGTGCTCCCCTCGTCTTCGCCATTGGTGCAGAGCTGCGGTCCCGTCAGTTGAACCCGGCAAAGGCTTAGCTCGACCTGGATGGCACATTTTAATTTTACGCCTGGGTTGGAAGCGGGGGCATTGTCATGCCCCAAAGGGGGGAAATGTCCACACCCACGTCGCTTGGCAGCTTGGAAAGGTTATGATGACATCCTTCTCCTGCCACGCCTCTGCTGCGCTGGCTGCCTTCTGTGCCCCTGCTGGAGTGGCGAAGAGGGAAGGCTTCTTTGGCTTGGGCTGCTGGTCTTCCTGAGGGGCTGGAGGAGTGGCTTTGAAGTACCACTCCTGCCATGCCATCCTGCCATGCTGCCTGGCTCTCTGCCTTCTGTGTGCCCCTGGTGGACGTTTGCGGACGATGGGAAGGCTGCTCTGGCTTGGCTGCTGGTCTTCCTTGAGGGCTGGAGGATTGGCTTTATTGAAGCTTCAACTCCTGCCATTGCCTCCTCCTGCATGCCTGGCCTCTGATGCCTTCTTTGACCCTGTTGGAAGTTGGCGGAAGAGGGAAGGCTGCTTCTGGTTGGCTGCTGGTCTTCCTGCGGGACGGATGAGTGGCTTTTGAGTACCCCACTCCATGCCCGCCTCCTGCTGCTGCTGGGCTTATGCTGGCCTTCTGTTCCTCTGTGGAGTTGGGGGCGGGAAGAGGGGAGGCTTGCTTCTGGCATTGGCTTGATGGTTCTTCCTGATGGATGTGAGGAGTGGCTTTTGAAGCTTACCACTCCTGCCATGCCTTGCTGCTGCATGGCCTCGCTGGGCCTTCTGTGCCCCTGGTTGGAGTTGGCAGAAGAGGGAAAGCTTGCTTCTGCTTGGCGCTGGTCTTCCTAGGGCTGGAGGTGTGGCTTTTGAAGCTACCCAATGTGCCTTCCCTCCTGCTCTAATGCCTGTCCTCTGCTGCCTTCTCGTGCCAAGGCTTGGTTGTTGAGGGAAGAGTGGAAACTTGCTTCTGGCTTGGCTGCGGTCATCTGAGGGCTGGAGGAGTGGCTTTTAAAGTTTCCACTCTGCCATGCCCTCCTTCTGCTGCCTAGCCTATGCTGCTTCAGGCATTTTCGGGCAGACCTCCTTTCATGGGAAGGGACGGATTGAGAGGAGAAGTGGAAGAAAGAAGGAAAGAAGGGAATGGGGCAGGAGGGAAGGAAGGAGGATAAGGGGAAAGAAAGGAAGGAAAGAGGGGAAGTGGGAAGGAGGGAAGGGAACGGGACGTATGAAAGAAAGGAAAAAAAACGAGGAAAGGAAAGGGAAGGAAGGACAGATGGAATGAAGCAAATAAAGGAAAAGGGCAAGAAGGAATGTAAAGGAAGGACGGAGTAGGAAAAAAGAAAGAAGGACGGAAGGAATGAAAAGAACGAGAAAAGAAACAGAGAAGGAGGGAGGAGACGCGATTGAAAGGAAAGAAGAGCGGAAAAGAGAAGTGAGGGAGTGCCAGGACAGGAATGAAAGGAAAAAAGGAAAGAGGGAACGGGAGGGCGGGAGGAATAAGGGAAAGGAGGGAGTGAAGGAGGCAAGAAGGAAGCGGAAGGGAAGGAAGGACGGAGGTTCGGAGGGCGGAAGAAGAAGAAAGAGGTAGACAGGAAGGAAGGAGTTAAGAAGAAAGAGTGAGGGAAGGAAGGAAGGAAATGAAGGAAGAAGGAAGGAAGGACGGACCAAGGAACGTGAGGGAGGGAAAGAAGCGAGAGGGAAGCAGAAAGAAAGGACGTAGAAAAAAAAGAAAGGAGGGGGAAGGAGGAGAAAGAAAGGGGAAGCCAGGGAGGCGGGAAAAGAAGAAGGAAGAAAAGAAGAGAGGGAGGAAAGGAAGGAAGAAGAAATCGAAGGGAATGAGGAAGGAGGAATAAAGAAGGCGATAGAAGGAGAGAGCGAGGGAAGTAAAAAAAGAGGAATGAGAGGAAGGAGTGAAGGGAAGGAAAGGAGGGAGAGGAAAGCGGGGGAGGAAGGGGAATGTGGGAGAGGAAAGCGGAAAAGGAAGGCGGGAGAGGCCGGAGGGAGAGGAAAAGGGAGAGGAAAAGAGGAGGAAGGGGGGAGGACGGAAGGAAAAAATAGCGAAATATATCTCCCAGCAGCCCCTTCCCCCCATGCCCTTCCCATCATGCCAATGCTGGTTCCAGTTGGCTGGGCTATTAGGGGCGGCCAGCCCACTGCCCAGCCAGTGGCAAGAATGGAAGGGGCCTCCCAGTGGGCAGCGGCTGCTGGGAGATCTAGTTCTCTCTTCCTTCCTCCTTCCACCCCTTCCTCACTTCGTTTACTTCCTACTTTGGTTAAGCCAGGTGAATCCAGCCAGAGCTCAAAGCACCTGGCTGGACTCTGAGAGTTTAACGCCCCAGAGTTCAATCCACAGACCCGGGTTTGGGTGTTAGTTACTCCCCTCGTCTTCCCCATTGGTGCAGAGCTGCGTTGTAATTGGAACCAGCACATGCAGCGACCTGCGATTAGCACATTTTAAGCCTTCGTGGACACCGATGGGATGTCGTTTGCCCCCAATGGGGAAATGTCCACACCCCAACGTCTTAGTAGCACAGCTTGGAACGGTCTGTGGATCCTTCTGCCACGCCCTCCTGTGCTGCCTGGCCTCCTGCTGCGATATGTACCCCTGGAGGATTGGGGAAAGAGGCAAGGGCGTTGCTTCTGCCTTGGCTGCTGGTCTTCCTGAGGGCTGGAGGAATGGCTTGACAACTTCCCACTCTTGCCATACCCTCTGCTGCTGAATGGACTTGCTGTTCTGAGCCTTGTTGCCTTGGTGGAGTGGGGCCAGAGGGACGGCTGTCTGGATCTGGCTGCTGGTCTCATGGGGCTGCGAGGCGTGGCTTTTGAAGCAAGACAACTCATGCACGCTCTCCTCTGCTGCTGGCTTTGCTTCCTTCTGTTCCTCTGTTGGAGTTTGGGTGGACGAGGGAATGCTGGTTACTGGCCTTGATGAGGTCTTCCTGAGGGCTGGCCTTTGAAGCTTACCACTGCTGCCACCCCTCTGCTGCATTGCCTGTCTGTGCTGCCTTTCCGTTTGCCTTGGTGGAGTGGGGGGACGAGGGAAAAGGGCAGGCTAGTTCTGGCTTGGCTGCTGGTCTGCTGAGGCTAGAGGAGTGGCTTCTAAAGGTTTCCCTCCTGCCATGCCCTTCTGCTGCTGACTGGCCTCTGCTGCCTTCTTTGCCCTGGTAAAGTTTGCAGAGGAAGAGGAAGGATGTTTCGCCTGGTGCTGGTCTCCTGAGGGCTGGCAGGAGTGGCTTTTTGAAGCTGACAACTCCTGCCACGCTCTCCTTCTGCTGCTGACTGGCCCGCTGCTTCTGTTCCTTGTTGGAGTGGGGAAGGGCGGAAGGCTTGCTTCTGGCCTTGGCTGATTGTCTTCCTGAGGGGCAGGCCTTTGAGCTTCCCACTCCTGGCCCATGACCTTCATCCTGCTGCCTGGCCTCTGCTGCCTTCTTTGCCCGGGGTAGTTGGGGGAAGATGGGAGCTTGCTTCTGGCTTGGCTGCGGTCTTCCTGAGCGCTGGATGAGTGGCTTTTGAAGCTTCCCACTCCTACCATTGCCCTCTCGCTTCTGGCCTCCTGCTGGTCTGGGCCCTGGTGGAATGGGGGAAGAGGAAGGTGATTATGGCTTGGCATCACTTGTTCTTCCTTGAGGGCCTGGAGGAGGGCTCTTGAAGCTGACCAATCCTACCACGCCTCTCCTTCCTGCTGCCTGGCTTCTGCTGCCTTTCTGTGCCCCTCGTGGAGTTGGGGGAAGAGGGAAGGATTGCACTTCTGCTTGGCGCTGGTCTTCCTAAATGCTGGAGGAGTGGCTTTTGAAGCTTGCCACTCCTGTCTCGCCCTCTTGTGCTACTGGCCATGCTGCCTTCTTGCCCCTGGTGGAGTTGGCGGAAGGGAATAAGAGGGAAGGCCTAGATTCTG
>NC_056524.1:134933114-134978320 GCF_019175285.1 Sceloporus undulatus | reverse complement strand
GACTCCTCTAGCTGCCTCCTGTTGCATGCTGGGATTGGCAGTTTTAAGGAGGGGTATTTAGAATTCTCAGGCAGAGAAGTTCAGCTCCTTAAAACTGCCAATCCCAGCATGCAACAGGAGGCTGCTAGAGGAGTCACACTGGAATAGTACCTCTTTAAGAGCATAGTGTGATAAACATCATAGACGTACAATTGTACTCTTGAAAGTACACGTTCTATAGTAAAGAAGGTAGTGAAACGATAGCCATTGTAGTGAAGCCTGGATAGGTGACCTTTGCAGGTTTAATTCTGATAGTGTTGTATTTTATATATGCTTAAATTATGGAATCATTTAAACTTAGAGCTTTATCACATTGGGCTTTAGGGCTGCTCTGAGAACGGCCCGGCAGGAAACGGAACTTGTGGGGGACAGATTTTACCACACACACTTGTCCCTCACTCGTTCCGTTCCCCCCTCTCTTCCCTTCTCATTCCGTTCCAGAGGGAATGCTTTTTGAGAACTGTTCAGAACAGTTCTCAAAAATTTCCCCCTCTGGAAAGGATTAAGAATGGAAGAGAGGGGGAACGGAACGAATGAGGGACGGGTGTGTGCAGTAAAATCCGTCCCCCACTCGTTCTGCACTCGTCCCTGCTCCTTCCGTTCCGTGCTCAGAATGGAACAGAAGGAGCCAAATGCGATAAAGTTCTTAGTTTGGTTTTAGAACATTTGTGTGGTGTAGTGGTTAGAGGGTTGGACTACAACTCTGAAGAACAGGGTTCAAATCCACACTTGACCGTGGAAACCCACTGGGTGATCTTGGGCAAGCCACACTCTTTCAGCCTCAGAAGAAGGCAAAGACAAACCCCCTCTGAACAAATCTTGCCAAGGAAAACATTTGAGTCTATCATAAGAAACAACTTTCATCATCATCATCATCATCATCATCATCATCATCATCATCATCATCATCATCATCATCATCATGTTATGGGATACATGTTTTTAAAAACTGGGTGTTTAAATATTGTAAAATCAAACCAAGTCTAAAATCAAATCAAACCACAAACTCTGACCTTTTTTGAAATGGCGTTACTGGCTACACACACACACACACACACACACACACGGGGGGGGAGGGGAATATCAGGAAATAATACAAAAATATTGTCCCAAAATAAAACAAGCCAAAAACAACAACTCTCATAAGAAAGCTCAAACTATTTAATAAAATCTGGGCTCCTGCCCAAGTTTGGACAATTTTTCTCTTGAAGATAAATACATCATTTTGAACAGAAATCCTCTTTTATGTGTAAGGTGAATGAGCAAGCATGTTTCACAATCTTCTCTTATTTAAGCCTAGTAAGAAAAATTTGAATGGTTTGTTTTATTTTACCCAGAATATATTTTGATAAAGTTGTTTAAAACCAAATGTCTAGAAACACAAGCATAAATCCAATCTAGCCCAGCTAAAGTAGAATCAATGGGAACTTGGCAAGTCAACACTTATGGAATTTCCATTAATTCAGTGGGCCTACTTTAGTCAGAACTAATAATTAGATTTAAACCATACAGTCTCCATTGACATTAATAGACATAAAGAGCCTGCTGTCCTAAGAGTAGCTGGTGGAAAGCACAAAGCAGATCACTGTGGGAGATCCTTGAACTAACAAGTCTAACCCACTAACAGTGGGCTACCATTTTTGAGGTTACAGATGTTTCAGCATGAAACCATGGGGCCTCTACTATTTGAACAAAGGTGGATAGTGATCATCAAATGATCATCCATTCTCTAAATCTGGGAGACATTTGTCCATTCTTAGAGATCCTTTCAACAGTATCATGAAAAATGATTTGTTTCTTGGATTTTTCTTTTTAAAACTTCTCATTTTGAAAAAGATGTGTATTTTGGGTAGAATGACAGTGCCTTTAAATACATGGAAGGAGGAGAAGGAAAATTATAACTCTGAGTAGGTCGCCAAGTACAAAGTTGTAAAACAGTTTGGGATGACAGAAGCAGAATGATTAAGCTAAGCTGTATGTCAAACCAATGAGAACAAGCAGAAATCATGTCAACTTCAGCCTGGAGGCTCAAGTATTAGTGGTAGGAGTAAAACATTAAAGTGGTAAGAAACTGGGAAGACACACACTGCTGATTGCTTTACTTTTAAAAAAACACACACACAAAATAAAAAAACAACAACCAAAAAACCAAGTTATAGATAGCTGAAGAATAATGTGGATGGATTGAATCACACAGCTCTTTTCTCATAGAAAAACTATGCACAAATGAAGGAGTCAAACTTTTGAATTGTGTTGATTCTTTTCTAAAACAGATTGAAGCTGTTCCTATTTGATTCCTTCTCATTCAGACCAATAAAAATTAGTTAATGAGTTGGCACATATGAACCAACATGAAAACACACACACACACACACACACACACACATATAAGGAAAATTGTGCTAATTTGAATAGAAGGATAGAAGGTCTAAAACTGATACATCTGTGTGAAGTGTTCTCTTGGTGTACATAGTATAAATGAATAAAATAATATTAACAATAATAATACATGGCATGGCATGACAGGGACATAGTTGACCCTCTGTTGGTATAGCACAATTTCCACTGATTTCTAGACCTCCTTTGTTGACCAGTTTTGTAGTACAAATGCAATAAGGAAAAAACCAAACAATTCAGAGTAATGAAACAATAACCAACCTAAAACTCCCATCACTAATCAAAATAAGTTGTGAAAAGACTAATCATATTCTGTATCAGCCTGTTTATAAACAGTATCTTATGAATAGATGAGACATTCCATCTTACACTGGTGAATAATTACTGGACTAAAAATAATAAAAATAACCAATTTTCTTGCATAAACAGAATTGGTATTATGGTAAAGAGTCTTTTATTTGTTTACTGGTTATAGAAAAAGAAAATAATTCAAAACATCTTTTGAAGCAAACTTGGTAGATAATATAAATGGTAGGAATTACCAGGATTCCTTTCAGAATTTAATCTCACACATAATGTTCGCTAAATCTGTTTTAGGCACACCTCACCATGTGAAAGATTTACCATATATACTCAACTATGTCGACCTCATATTTTGGGCCCAAATTATGGATTTTGCCATGACCTGTGCATAGGTCAAGGATAAAACTTGGAGGCTCCTTCAGTGTGTATATATGTGCATATGGCAAGAGAGACTCTCACTGAATCTTTTCTTCATCATTTCAGCTTTTGTTTTCAGCCAGACACATGGGTCCACCGTGTGCACCAAAAAGAACCTGCTTTTAGTGGGTTCTTTTTGGTGCGAAGGGAGGCAGCATGGTTTGGCTGCTGAAGCCTCCCTCAGGGCAAAAACGGGCACCTCCAGCCCGCCCTTTCAAGGTGGTCTATTGAGCTCCAATATTTAGAGCAAGAGGTGGGTAAAGTGTGATCAATGGGGCTTCCAGGTGTAAATAAATATATGTGGGGACATTATGCCACATATTTGCCCCCTGCAACCTTTTTTTTAAATAAGAGAAGTTCTTTTATAAAAGGAAATGAACAGGAAGTGGTTTCAATCCAGGGTGGGAATCATACTACTTTTCAGATGTTATACTGCACCTTCAGGCACTCCTCTCCATTGGCTATACTGGCTACATCTGCTGGGAGTTACAGGCAAAAAAATATCTGGAAGGGTGCATGATTTCCATCACTGGTTTAGAGGTTTTTATTATGGAGTCAATACTTTAAGAGCATACCTTGCTAAATCAGCAAGATGGCATGACAAGATTAATACTAATGGCGTTAGTATAGATGATGTTTGAAAAGGATTAGAGATGCTAATGGCAGCTTATCAGTAATTTCAGCAGCAATATCTTTTGAATGCTGTTATTATTGATGATGTACTACTTTGGATGAAATAAATGCAATGAAATCGAGCAAATGTTGCTCCCTTTTTGCCTTGCTTGTAAACTTCTATGAAGAAATCTAGTACTTTACAGTATTATAGATTCTGGCCTAATCCAGTGAGCCAATCTCTGTGTTCATAAACTATGATTATTTAATCATCTACCTTTAGAGACTATGGAGATTATTGCACCTGCAAATCCCACTGGGTGTTTTGGAGTCTGGGTTAGAGATGGGTTGTACTCGCCCGGCCATGGCTGTGTGCAATAACACCCAGTTTTTAACTTTTCAATCCCACATTTATCACGGTGGGAACTGCAGGCAATAATCTCCTATATTCACCGTGTATATTGGGGAACCTTAAATACCAATTGTGGAAGTACCTGCATAATGCAGATCACTCTTGGATATGTCTTGGTAATTTCATGTCACATGTGGTCAGGCCTTCTAGGATTGTTAATTGCATTTCCGTGTAACCTGCATTCTTTTTTGCTATGCATATAACCTCTCATTCTTCTAAGGAACTCATAAGGTTGCATACATACTTCTTCTTTTTTCCACTTTATCCTCAGTACAACAGTTTGTTGGGCTAGCATAACAGAGGTTGACTGGTCCAAGACCACACAAAGAGTTTCATCATTATAGAGTGAGAATTGGAACCTGGATTTCTCTAGTTCCAGTCCAACACTCTAACCACTGCATTATTCTGGTGATAACACATAGTTGAGCCTCATGAGCACACTGAACAACTAAAAGTTTTATGGAACCTTTTTAGACAATTATTTTTAAAATTATTCTGTGGCCTTAATGGGGGTGTGGGAAAGATCGGTGTACACCTAGGAACTCCACTGAGGTGAAAGATCTGGCTCAGGGCAGCCTTCACATGTCAAGGGACATGGGGGCTGCTCAGGAAACAGCCTTTGGGAAAGATATGGGGTTTTCCCCTCTCTTACAAATTCAAGGGAGTTTGGGAGAGCGTACCTCATATCTACCTCCCTATGACTGGCTGAGGATACAATCTGAGTGTTCAGATTGCCTTCAGAGTCTGATGTTTTGCCCAATGGGAAGGCTGAAAAGGTGGTCTAGGGAAGACACCTGGCTTAAGCTCAGCCCATATCAGGATTTCACCCTCAGTTGATGTCTCAAGAATTTAAAATTAACAGCTTGGGTTAAATAGGTTTAAGGTCTAATAAAGGCCCATTTTTACATCCAATTTACGTGTCTGGTCTCTTTATTTCATGGTGGGGGCTCAAACTCTTAACGGTGCCACAAGATTCTTCTGCTGAAATAGGCTAACATAACTATTCATTTAAGAACACTTCCTTAGATAACACAATGGCAGTCTGTCAGTGCTGGGCAGACAACTTATCAAACATTCTGTTTTAATAAAGGAAACCTTGGTGAACCTTTGAGGAACCCTAGAAGGGAAACCTACTGTTATGCAGCATGATTGCACTCCCAAAGTGTCTAAACTGTTTGAAGAGGGTTCCCATTCTAAATAAAATAAGATACTGAATCCTGTTAGCTTTCTTTCATAAAATTACAGAGCTCTGTGTTGCTCTTTTCTTTTCACTGTTTACCTGTATGTTTCGGAGGAAAATATAAGCATGAAAGGAGCTGCTTGTTTATTTGGAGAAGTGGCTTCAATGAAGTTGCTATGGCAGTGAGATTATTTCATGTTATATATTTTAGGTGCTTTTTTATGCCCAAGCAATAATCTTTATTTTGTGTCAATTTTTTATGTGGCTTTAAATGTTTTCATTTCTTCACTAAAGGAAGCTTTTGACATTTGTGTATGTTTTCTGAAGAGGTAGGATAGTCAGAATATTTTTATCTTTTGAGCACAGCCTACTACTTTCATGTCATGCTGGCTGTCAAGGAGAGGGGCGGAGAGGGGGAAGTGACATGTATTGCGAGGAAATCAGCAAGAAAACAATAGACATATAAAACAGGACTGCCACAAAGCTGCCAGAAGAATTTTTGAGCCCTTGATGTGAAGCAGTCAAGGTCTTTGATAAACCTCCCCTCTTTAATGATTGTGGTACTCTCTTTCACGAAAGAAGAAGGATGCTGATGGGGGAAGGTTAAGCAAGTTAGTCAACTTTCAAGAGACTGCTTATCTCCCACTCTCACACAATGCTATCGGGAATTAGAAAATGGGGAGGGTGATCAAAGTCAAGATTATAACCTTTTTGTGCTTACTGAGGGCTACCAACACACAGAAGCTTCTCTATGCCTGTAGCCTTACATCTTGTCTCAGTGAGGGAGGGATCTAAATGGAGTTGATTTTTACTCACTCAGTTTCCCATTGCTCATGTTGCATCTGGTGTTCATAAGCATGTCTGGACTACTTTGGAGTATAGTAGTACCAGCCAGGATGTAGTTACTAGATAGGGGGGGAAGGAAAGAGGGCATTGTCCCTCCAAATGATGCTTGTGTCCCCACTATGAAATTTTGTTCAGTCACCAAATTTCTAGCACTGCAAAGAGTGAAACTCTTACTTTAGCTGTTTTTATATTTCCTTAATAACTTTATCTGCTCTTTTTCCTTTGAATGCCTAAATTCTATTTCTTAAGGCTAAACTATGGCCCTATACAGACAGCCAAAATAAAGCTGCTTCGAGTCACTTTGGAGGTATGGTGGTCCTTAGGACTGGAGTGTGGCTTTGGTTCGGCTTCTGGACTCTTAGGACGCATGTATCATTTAAACAGCATACCTCCAAAGTGACTTGAAGCAGCTTTATTTTGGATGTCTGTAACAGGCAAGAGTTTTTAAGTTACTGCTAGAAGTGGGGAAAAGTGAAGGAACAATTCTGTTGGAGGGGTAGACTTTTTTTTATTTAGGAGGGGAGTGACTTCAGTTTGAGTCCCCTATAGCTATATATTGGGTTACTAGGCTTACTAGGTTTTCTCAGCATAGATTGGTTCACGCAGGTACACTCATAATTTGCTTGCCATATTGGTCAGTGACTTACCCCCATCACAGACAGGGAAGGAAACTTCATATCATCCCAAATACAGTGCTTCTCAGTAGTTAAGTTCACATATCCAGCTACAAGTCATCAAAATAACTGAGGAATTGAATTTGTATATGAATTATTCCTAAATCCCTATTTAGGCATTCTCAATTTTTATTTAATATATAGGCGAGGAAAGGGAACATACTAATCTCTTATCATTTCTGTTGCTCTCAGCATACAGGGAGTCTCTTCCTGAATCAGAAGGAAAGCTCTCTGAATGATCTGGAATGGTGAAAAATAAACTGTATTACAAATTGTACAGAGCATAAAGTAGGCAAAGGAAACCAAATCCTGAAAGTGTATGTATGGTAGGAGGAAGAAACTGGAATGTCCTGCTTAAAACTCATAATACCCTGGAAAAGGGTATCATTCACAAATTGAACTCTTGTGAAAATTAAGGGTACACTGCAACTTTTGTTAGCAATCCCTATTTATCATGTATTTCACTTTCAACAAGCAGTGTAAACACATATTTGGATTAGGATGCTGTTTCCAAAGGTTCCTCTCTCTTTCCTTTTAAAGACTGGTAATTAGAACTGATTAGCTCAAATAAAGCAATATGTGATTAGAAAATACTATTTACCTTTAATGCTCAAATTGGTCACATTTAGATTTTCTATCTTGCTGTTACACTTTCTTCAGAAGCTAATTTCTGGATGTGCACACACACACATACAAATGCCCATCACAGTTGCCACTTTGCAGAGTTGACCATTGCAGAGGATCATGGCATTGTAGTAGGGAATACAGTTGGTTATATAGGCTGACTAGAGCACACAGCTACCTGTAAGATTCACATGTTGTGACTTGAGAGCATAGTTGAACAGCCCCAACAGTTCTCTAACAATTGTGTTCACCATCCAACAACTGACCTCACCTACTAGTTGGCTGTCTCCGTGTTTTCTTGTTTGCTTTCTTTTGATATAGATTTAAGCCTCCCAAGAAAAATCCATTTATTTCCTGGTGTGTTAAAAGCTTCTAGCTTTCTATCCTATAATTGTAAAGACAGCAGGGTACCATCTACATGTCTGTTGTATATAAGCAAAGCATCCAATCAGTACCTATGCTGTTCTCTCCTTAAAATTTAACTAACATTCTTTACTGTATATGGTTGCTTTCTGGATGGTGGTGGAAGTACTTCCTCAGATGCGCAGACAGCAGTGACTGGTGGCTTTGATGTTGGATGAGCAGCAAACCAGCTCCAGTTCTAGTTTGAACTTTAGAAGAGTTAACCATGTTTTGGAACCTATTTAGTTCAGCACTTTGGATAATTCCTTCAGAGTTTAGACTAAAAGCCACTGAAAGGCAGTCAGTCCACCAGCCATTACTAAGTGTTGACCCAGGCTGATAGTCTGTGTTGATGGCTTAATTTTAAAACCAATAATAATGTTTGTTCCACTAAGTGTTATAATATCACTAAATTGAGTCCCATTATAAGATTCAACACTATTTCTGACTGTGTTATATACCTGCTGCTATTTTTCTGCAGAAGTGAGACCTTCTTTTGTTTTTACTTTGTTTTTTTTAGCCTACACCTCTTTGAAAAGCTTCCCTATAATCTTGAGGAATACAGATAGAAGCACTGCAAAAGATGTATTCTAGCCATGAATACTGTCTTAGACGTAGAAGATATCTAGCTAGAAGACATTTGTATTGGATGATAAAGGTGAACTCTCTGTAAGGAAGGTTTGCTTCCCTTGGACCGTTCTGCTGTGATAGAGATAAAGAACATGTAGCCCTCCACATATTGTTGGACTATGTTCCTGAATGCTGGCTATGATGGCTGGATTCAATGGGCACTGGACTCTCAGAACATCTGGAGAGTCACACATTTCTTCCATACTTAAACCATATGTTCGGTAGAATGCATTTATTATAGTCATCTTAATTTAAAACAGAGATTGATAGCTTCTGCTGTTGTTGTTCTTTTTTAAACATGTATGTCAGTTACTTGTACCATATGGGAGCTGTCTTTCCATTGAAAGTTACTGCTTGTATCGAGCGAAAATACTGTCTCATGGTGGGTCATGATGTGAACTCGACAGGATTTAGTAAACATTTTGTATCAAATACTGCAGTAAAAAGCTTAGTGTGAATGTGTCCTAGGGCTGCCAGCGGGTTATGTGTATGTCCTTGAAAAGCATATATATTTTAAAATACTATTGAAGAACTAGAGCTAATCTTTCCTTTTCATGTGTCAAGTACTTTACTTTAGGCTGAAGGTCCTTTAAAGGCAACAGCACAGTGCTGTCAAAAACAGTGTCTGATGATTCACAAGTAAATTGCTTTGTGATGTACCAAAATTTGTTCAAAAGCATCTGTTTCTTCAAATATGATCACCTGCTGTTTTAAAGTAGAGATAATGCCTTTTGTTCTTTTGGCAGCGAGGAGGGGGAATCTATTGTAATCTTGTTTTCAGAATATGTAAACCGTCTCACTTTTTTTCTTTTCAATTTTTTTAAATTTTACATTTCTTTTAATTTTTAATATTAAGATGTAATACTGTACACATCTTGTGCTAACTAGGAGATTTGGGCAGTTGCAGTCCCCCACCAAAATAACTTTTCAAACTCTGCATGAGATCCACTGGCTTAAAGAGCTTTGAGGTCTGACAAGCAGCCTTGCTATGCCAGTGGAACTTTTGACAGATGATTGGCATAGACACTACGCCAACATATTATCTCGGTATTCTCGGAACTGAAGTGGGGTGGAGACAGAGACAGAATGTGAGTGGAATGAAGGAACAACACACACAAGCCAAATCCTATTCTCTACTAATTTACAACAGTAACACCCATGTCAATGATGGTCATCTGCAGATGACCACAGTCAACTAATGAATATGTTACATCAGAGTAGCCTATGTGATAAAAGGGGCTGGGAATTAGCATTTCTTGATGTTCCATACATTGAAAGCCATGTCTTATGGGTATCCATGAGTCTACACAGGGCTACCTTTATTATTTCTTTGTTGCTTCTTCTACCTAGGGGGAAACCTTTCAGAGGACTAATGATCCTACCTTGTAGAATCCCCCACACCCTTGCCCCACATGGTGGCCAACATAAATGGCTTCCCACATTCTTACCCTTTTAAAAAATATATATTTTAATAATAGAGAAGAGAGAAAAACATCCCAGCAGAGAGAATGGGAGGACCATAGTGACTATCTGGGTCCAGGGGGAAGAAGTAGCTCCTGGTTCTACTGCTACTTGGACCTCTACCTTTTACGTGCCTTCTAAGAAGCAGAGCCCTCCCTCCAGTTCATCTGGTGCCATCCGGCCATGGAGGGAGAGATGCAGGCCCAGCTCCATTGGGCCTGGCCTGAACTAAGAAGAAGAACCCTCCTTCCAGTCCATCTGTCTTGGTATGGGCCTCAGAGGGAGAGAAGAAATGCTTGACCTGATCCCTTTTCCCACCACCATTCCCTTCTCCTTTTGTGTTGTGTCTTTTTAGATTGTAAGCCTGAGAGAAGAGAACCATCTACATAATCATAATCATAATCATAATCATAATCATAATAATTGTAAGCCACTCTGAGAACCTTTAGGACTTAATGGAGGGGTATAAATACCATAAATAAATTATATATATATATATATATATATATATATATATTCAACAACACATATTTGCAGTTAACAACCCACATTTGTCTAAGATGTCACCAGAATCTTTAATAATTCTACTTCCACTATCTTTTGCATAAAGGGGGTGTTATTTTAGGTTTTTAGACTATGCTTTGCTATAATTCTGCTAATCATGACCACATAGGAAGTGCGAATATGCTTAACAACAAATATCACCATACTGAATACACCTTAAATGATACATATTATTTCCTGTCCAGCACATGAACAGTGAAGTGAAGTGAAGTGGAGAGTAGGAGTATATGAAAGCTTATGGAAGAAAATTCTTTTTCTCAGTAAGTCTCATTCTCAGAGGTGCTACAGAGATTCTTTATATCTCTTTATGCTCACACAATGTTGACAGTCTATATCTTTGAATGTGAACAGATATGGTTGTAGCTATCATTTGTCTTTAATACAATACTACCTATCAAAGTCTTAACTACATGAGCAAAATCTTTCTTTACACAGTTGCCTTTGCCTCCTTTAAGTCCTATCTACTTACTACAGAACCCACTCCCTATCTTTCTGAAAGTCTTCTTCAAAGCATAATACTATCTAAATCTCATCCTGCATCTTTCCTCATCATTCAGATAGCAAGACTTTCCTCCCTCCCTTAGATTTTTTTTTGTTGGCAGTAAATATCCTTAAATTTGTGAGCAGCCAAAAGGACTTGGCCTTGAAGCCACTAAAAATCTTAGAGATCACTGTAGCTTTTTTTTTTTTATCACCAAGTACTACTCATATATTTTTACAAAGTTATCTTTTGCAGCCATAAGCACTAGAATTAGAACTTGGGTTTTTCAAAATGAGGCTCAAAAATCTAATTTACATGAAATATAGGGAACAAAATGCTTACTTCTGTAAGTGTTCCCACCTTCCCTATTTCATTGTATGCATTTTATTTATTTACTTAATAGATCTGTTGTTATACAAAGCTGCTTAAGCAATCAAACAAACTTCATTTGAAAGTGCATATTTAAAGTATTCCCCAATATGCACAGCACATTTTTATTTCAACGTGACACTTGAACCTTCCCCTCCTCCAGCCATTCAATTTTTAAAAACATTTTGGTTTTAATATGTGTTGTGGGAGTGCAATAATTATAGAGAAATGCATTATCACTTGTGTTTTCTCTATGAATTTCTGTACTGCAACTCAAAGAGCTAATGGAACTCAAAGTCCTTCACCAGGGCATTGCTCCTTTTGATGTATATTGGAGTTGAAACATAATTTGTTGTCCTCTATACTCTTGTTGGGCATTCAAATTTGAAAACACAAAGGTGAGCTGGACGTGGGTCCATCCTTAGCAACTCTTATGGAAACTCACTGTACTGATAATGAAGGTCTTGGAAATATAGCCATGTTTAACATAGGTCAACGAGGACCGGTGAAATTAGTGGATTTCTTTTCTTCTTTTATCCTGCTTTTCTCCTGCATGGAATTCAAAGCATCTTACAGCATAAATTAAATAGAACAGTTAAAACAATATGGGGTGCAAACATTTTTTAAAAGCTTCAAATATTTTGCTGTTGTTGTTGTGTACCTTCAAGTTGTTTCCAACTTATGGTGCCCCTAAGGTGAACCTATCATGGGGTTATCTTGGCAAGATTGGTTCAGAGGAGGTTTGGTATTGTCTTCCCCTGAGACTGAGAGCATGTGTAATGGCCAAGGTCATCCAGTGGGTTCTTTGTTATGCTGTATTTATATACCATGCAAACAACTGAAGTATGAAAAGACCCTTTCGCTTCCTTTGTCAGAAAAGCAAATAATGTTGACAAACATAAAAAAAGGCTTTCCTCTAGGATTCATGGCTCAGTGGGAATATGAATCTGGACCCTCAAGTGTCATGAATACTCTACAATTAATCTCTAGGGGTAAAAGACTTTCTCTTCACAGGCCAATGTGAAGGGACATATTCCATTTTCCCTCTTATATTGGGAAGTGCATGGACTCTGATATGAGCACCAGGGACAGACAGATGTGGTCTCATGAGGCCTTAATCTCTCACCTCCCAGAGGCTGAAATTTAGGGTCAGATTAATATTAGTTGAGAGGCTTGCTGTGTCTCCAAATGAGTTAGGATTTTGGCATTTCTAAGGACCCACTCATAAGCTGAAAGTGAGCATGACTTCTGTCATCAAAATTTTCTTTTTATTATTTCACCCGCCTGTTAACAGTTAGTCAAGTCATAGTATGCATCATACTTCAATGGAAATATATAAGAATACATAGTTAATAATGATTAGAGTTTAATAATGGAGCTGGTAACTATTAATAAACACAATTTCAAATAAACACACAGCCTTTGACTATATGGAAAAGAAAATTGTTTATTGGGAGGTGGCACAGTTTGATTTTATGGTGTGAGGAAGAAGATACAATAACTTATATGTAGAATGATCTCAGCGATCATTAGGATGATCCCAGTAATGATTCTAGAGTTATGCTATTTGAGATGAGGGGGAAGATGGGAGGGAATGGGGAAGCTAATCTGTGCAACTGCAGTTGTAAATGTATGAGTTAAGAGAGATGTGATAGATTTTTAAATTTATTTATTTATTTATTTATTTATTTATTTCCAGGATTTATATCCTGCCTTTCTCCCACAGTGGGATTCAAGGTGGGTTACAATATATTAAAAAAGACAGAGCTAAAACATTAATTACAAAAGTTAAAAATAATTGAATAATACCAACATTAAAACAGATTAAAACCAGGATAGTTAAAAACAGTAAAAATCAAACATTAAAACAGCACAGCACATTACTTAAATAAAATGTGCCTACCAAAAACCTGCCTAAATAAAAATGTCTTCAGCTGCCGGAGGAAAGAGAGCAGGGAGGGGACCAGCCTGGCCTCTCATGGCAGGGAGTTTTGCAGTCTGGGAGCAGCCATGGAGAAGGCTCTCTCCCAAGTCATCACCAATCGCACATGCGAAGGTGGTGGGACTGAGATAAAGCCCTTTCCTGCCAATCTTAGCACTCAGGTTGGCTTGTATAGGGAGATGTGGTCCTTCAGATACTCTGGACCCAAGCCATTTAGGGCTTTAAAGGTCAAAACCTTTAAAGCAACTTGAATTCTGCCCAGAAACAGACCAGTAGCTAATGTAGCTGTTTCAACAAGGGAGTGACAGGATCCCTCTAACCAGCCCCAGTCAACAGCCTGGTTGCAGCATTTTGGACCCACTGCAGTTTCTGAACAGTTTCTAAGGGCAGCCCCACATAGAGTACATCACAATAGTTCAAACAGGATATAATCAAGGCATGTAGATTTTAACTGTGCAAATGCACTCCTGGCCACAACTGAAACCTGGGTATTCAGGCTCATATCTGAATCCAAGAGTACACCCAAGCTGTGAACTTGAGATTTCAGGGGGAGTGTAACCTCATTCATGACAGGCTGAATCCCTATCCCTCAATCTGCCTTATTACTGACCTCTGTTTTGCCTGGATTAAGTTTCAACTTGTTCACCTTCATCCAGTCTATTACTGACAGCAGGCGTTAGTTCAGTACAGAGACAGTTTCTTTGGGGTCAGATGGAAAGGAGAGATAGAGTTGGGTGTCAGCAACATATTGGTGACACCACACCCCAAAACTCCAGATAACCTTTCAACAGCCAAGATGGGTATGGGTCCAGTGTGCATGTGGTGGGTCTCACCTCTCTGGTTTATGTTTGGTTTGTACATAAAATGAACAATAAAAATTAAAAGAAAGAAAGAAAGCTGGTCACTGCATTTTGACATTGGTTGAATAAACTGCGTGCTGATGTTGTTTTGGACTTTATTTGTATTAGAGCAGGTTGGGGGTGATGGTGAGGGAACAAATAAACTTTTTCTTAGCAGCAGTAGCTGAATTTACACATGCTTTGGACAGGTTTGGGAATGAGTAACCAATCTCTTTCCTCCACATTGCCACCCCTGCCCACTTTATATTAAATATAATTTTGTTACCTTTGTCAGTTAATTGTCCTACATTTATTAGGTTTTATCCAATGTGTTGTCCTAATATAAATTGACTTGACACAAATCGCACATGGGTGACTCATGGCTGCATGGTAACAAGGATAGGCAAGGAAACATGCCAAGTTGATATAATATTTTTAGTCGGAGTTAATTGATGTCAGCTGAATGGTCTGTGAAGTTGCTTGTAGGTGAGGCAGCTGCTCCCGCAGTTCTGCTGCAACCACTTGGAAGTCATTATGGATCTATCAGGAGGGGAGTGTTTGCTGCTAATTGCCCACAGAAAAGCTTAGCACAGATCCACATGGAGAGACATAATTTGTTCCACTTGAATAATAAGCTTTGATATATTGTGCCAAATCGCATGGGAATAAACAGTAGCACTATCCAGTCTCAGGTTCTAAAAATGAACTTGGCTTCATTGGTGAGTCTGTGGGTTTTCTTATTCATCTCCATTAACTTCTATTAGTTTCACAGTAGGTTTGCTTAATTCCATTCTCTAGGTTATTTCCTGAATAACAGTCATGCAAAGATATTTGTGTTTAGTCTCTATTATTATTATTATTATTATTATTATTATTATTATTATTAAAGCCTCTTAAACAGTATCAAACAATATAACAGTCTCAAACATTGAACAGTAGTTTTTAAAATAAAGAAAAAAATCTGAAGTTTCTTAATGGTTTTTGTTTGTTTTTAACCACATTAAGCAATACTAGCCTATCAACAGGGTAGCTTCTGCTTTAAAAACAGTAAAGGGAGAAAGACCAGTTTCAAATTTTAAATTCATTTACATCTTTAACATCGAAATGTATCACACACTCTGTGCCAGTAAGCCTGGACATTATGCCAGTTAAGCTCTTGTTCTTATCCAATATGATATGCACACAGAAGTATTTTTCAGTAGAGTTCCAGTGCTGAACTGTTTAAACACATAATTATATTTTTTTTAATTGGCAGTTAATTCCCTAATTAAGTGGGAAGCAGATTTTGGGCTTTTTTCTAGCAAGTTGTTTCAGAATCAGATTGTTTTTGGCTAAGCTTAAGGTGCCAGCAGTCAGCATCTGAGTGGAGACATGATCAACAAATAGGCATTGACATAATTCACCTCAGTCATAGGGAAACACTCCTTTTAATTACACCGAGGAGGTATTGCATACTGCATCCTATGTGTTTCCTTTGCTTTTCATGGCAAGAGTAAGCAAAGTAAAGCATGCAGGTCCTTCTTTTGGCTCTCCATTCACTACAAAGGATTCTGGGATTTGTAGCTTTGTGAGATATGTATCCTTTTCTGGTAGAGAGCTCTAGTGCCACAACAAAGTACAAATCCCAGAATTCCATAGCAGGGAGCTATAGCAGTTACAGCAGTGTCAAACCGCATTATTTCTGCAGTGTGGATGCAGCCCTAGTCAACTACTTTGTCAATCATCAGAACAAACACAAATCATCTTGTGCAAGAGGTGAACGCCATGCTTTGCTTTTCCAAGCATTTCAAAGTGTTTCCCCAGTCAGCAGGAGTAGGAAGACTTTAATCTGCTGCTTCTGATTCTGCCACAAAAAGTTAATTTAAAGTTCATGATTTCCCATGTTGATTTAAAATTAAAAATTATTCTGTAATGAAATAAAATCACTCTATAATGAATTTAATTTATTCTACAATGAATTAATTTTAACTCTCCACAAAATGTAATTAAGACAATAATATTTAATTAATTAATAATAATGTTTACAAAATTTTTTTTATTTTGGGGAGTTTTTTCCTTAATACTATATATATAATGTAATAAAATACATTTATTCATATATTTATATTAAAATAAGCATATCAGGTTTTTTTTACATACAGTATTTTACCTCATATCTATTATTTGTTCATTTTATTTATTCACACATTGATGCCTCTAATGCCAGAACCTTTAAGATTCTCCGTGCATATGTAAGATCAGACAGGTCTAAACAGAAAATATTTATTTTTCATTTTTATTTTTTGTAACAAAAGATATATCCCAACTTTTTTTTTACAAGATCAAGGCTTGATAGTTGAAAGTACACTCATAGTATCTCTGTCTTACATTCTTCCTTTCTCTCTGTCTCTCAACCTTTTGTCTCACACACATAGACATATACTTTTCTCAGAACTCACATAGGCTTAATTGGCACCAGGTTTCCAGTCCTGCAGATATGTAATTTCAATACTGTACTAGACTGAGTTACTAATAAACTCTTTCTTAACCATCTAAATCAAGAAATAAATTCCCACTGTGTCCAGGAAAGCAACCAAATGGCTGATAAGTCAGCTAGTTCTTAAAGAAACAAACCCCCTACCCCCTGATAGCAAAGTCAGTGCAAGCAACACAGTCATGGAGATTCAAAGTAGTATCAGCAGAAGGATTACCAAAAGAGTTATCAGATGGTCTGAGATTCAAAGTATCAGATAGGTAGGTTGATAAGGCAGTCCAATAGGGTTGCCATAACCCGGTTGCAACCGGGTTTTTCCCGGTTTTGGCTGCACCTGCCCGGTCACGGCACGGGTGCAGCCAAAAACCGGGAAAAGCCCGGTTGCAGCGGGGTTGCTAGGCAACCCTGGGGCCTCACTGCCCTCCTCCTCCTCCCCCGCGCATGGTCGCGCGGAGGAAAAGGAGGGCAGCGAGGCCTGAGGCGGAGGAGGCTGCAGGGAGGCGGCGCCTCTTGGGCGCAGCCGCGCCAACCTCCCCGCCTCCCTGCAGCCTCCTCCCTCCTTCCTGGCCTCCGCGGGGGCCAAGAAGGAGGCGAAGCCCCGGCCATCGCCGCCGGCCTGCTCGCCTCCTTCCTGGTCCCCGCGGAGGCCAGGAACGAGGAGAGGCCCCGATCCTGGCCTCCAATTGCGGCGGGGCCCAGGCGGGGAGGGAAAGCCTCCTTAAGTGGAGGCTTTCCCTCGCCGCTTGCCCGCCGCGATTGTGAGGGAAAATGTAGGACATAATTTTTAAATATAGGACACATTTTTGTGTGTCCTACATTTGAAAATTTTGTCCTACATTTTTCCCGTTTTCCCGGTCCGGCGCTATGGCAACCCTACAGTCCAAGGTCAAGGTTTCTGGATAATCAAGATAGTCAGCAATCTAGGAAATAAGGATTTGTTCTAAGAAGAGACAGAGTTTTTCCAATAGAAAAGGCAGGTAACCACTGGCAAAGAACCACACATGCTCCAGCTGCATAAATAGGCAAGCAGCAGGCCTTCAGGTGTGTCTGATCACAAACGCACTTCTGATAAAGCCTCCATGATCTTCAAAGGCCCTCTCTTTAGGCTCGATGCTTTCTGAAGGTAGGCACGCTTCCCAGATCCTCTCTATAGCCACAGCCTCAGCCCCAGGCAGACTTGGCTGCTGAACCTCTGGAGGTGCCACAGACTCTACTCCAGAAGAGCTAGGGCCAGCCTCAGGCTCCCCAATTACAGGTTCAGGTCCCAGAAGCTCTAGCTCATCCTCTGAGTCATCCTCCAGGCTGGGCATGACACACTGATTTTTATGAGTTCTGGGGCCCTTTTGCACCTGACTCTAAAGAAAACCTGGGGCAAGTCAAAAAGAATCACTGCCCCTGGAAGCCTCTAGGCAGGGACGTAGCCAAGGGTGTAGGGGTTCTTGGGGTCCAGACCCCCCCTTCCATTAGAAAAATGAATGGTGTGTGCTGCTGCGCTGCTGCACTCAAGCCGCATTATAATGGTGGCACTTAGTCTGGACCCCCCCTTCCTAAAATCTTAGCTACGTCCCTGCTCTAGGCATAGAAACTCTCATTTAGAACAAGGTGTGCTCCCTTGCTTTGTCCCTCCCTCAAGTAGTTGTCTTAGCAGTCACTTCCATTTTCATTTTAGGTACGGTGCAGCCCATGATGAGTCCTAAGAAATTAAAGTGATTCTTGCACCCACATTAGTTGGACCTCTTCTGTTCTAAACATGCTTGGGAAGCAGATCTTCCTGCCTCTGTTCTCCAACCTTTTTGTCAGTAAGTGGCCATTAATCTGTATATTAGATCAAATTAGGTAGCAGAGTTTCCAGGGCAGATCGCATTCATCCTTGGCATTTTTCTCCGAATTATACTCTGGCTTGTGAATAGTGTGAATAGATATTTCAGGGCCAAAAAATCAGATTTTGGGACAATTCCCCTGGGGAGGGCTGGTGATATTACAAAGGGTGGCTCCTGGTGATGTCATTAACCATGATACATTAAGAATCAGCCACAGTTCAAATGAAATATGGTGTTCAAATAAAAACTGCTAACTGCTGCAGCTTTTTCTAGTTGGTCAGTTCTACCTCATAAATAGCTTTTGCCATTGTGGCCTGCTTCTGATACTGCTTGGCTGCTCGTGTCCTGGGAAAATGGGAAGAGGAGAAAGGACCTGGGACATTTTAAAAGCAGCTGAAAAAGTGGGACAACAAAAGGTTAACTGTGACTGTCTCTGCAAACTGTGACACTTGGATATGCACTAGCTACTGGATATTACTGTGGACTGTGAAATACAGCATTTTGCTCACTCTAGGTTCTGAGTTGGCATTTTTAAAGGACCAGGTTCTAATGAGTTCTTTGGCCAGGTTTGCAAACATGCTTATTACAAATTGTGTGTATAATGTAATTTTTAAAGTAAACTGGGTTCTTCCAAAGCAACAACATACGCTTGGAGGGACTTATTATCCCAAGGTTTTTGCAATCTAGCTTCATAAACCTGACCTTTCTGTTTCTTTTGATAATGGCATGCCAATGTATGGTTTGTTTCAGAATTAGTAAACACAAGACATCAGGAGCCATCAATGTTCACTTTAAGAAATAGTTTCTGGTATTATTTGTAACAGTCTAGAGAACTATTTCCTTATTTCTCATTACCACAATACATATATATTTATTAAAACCCAGAATAAGAGTGTGTGTGTGTATTACAGAATAGAAGACATTCTATTGAATATATATGTGTTGTGGTAATGAAATATAAGGATACTGTTTCCTAGGTTGTTACAAATGATACCTGAATTTATTTCTTAAAGTGAGGAGAGAGAGATCAAACACTCTCATGTATATATAAAATCAGTAATTCAATATAGATTTCTAAGGAACCAAACTTAAGCATTTATTATATCAGTATTTAAAACTACATGCTAAAAAGGAAACTTATTTTCTGATATAATAAAAAGGGGAAAAAACCAGGCTTGCTAATCTTTTTTTTAAATCAGTTTATTGCTTCAATTTTTTTGGTAGCTTCTGCTATAAAAATGGCTGCTGCACTTGTTATTTTTGAGCGCCTGCCTCCTAATAGGTATGCAGTTTTAAGAGAAATTGTGTGTGCATATGGTACTCTGTTAATTTTTTGTTGTTGTTGGAATGCTAAAAAGTAACGCAATCTTCAGCATCTATCCAGCCATGAATATTTTCTTTAAAATCCTCTTCTGATTTATGTGCACATGTTATGCAACTGCTGAAGTGAAAAATAGGCTTTTTATTGTTTAGTCTTTCTGTCAGGTGACTACAGCATTGATCCACCCAGGTGATAAGGGAGATGGAAAACAATCTTGGTATTTTTTTAGTGTAATGGCTGTAACGATCATAAAAATGTATTACTGAAGCTTTCATATTTAGCCTAATGTCTTCTGAAGAATTGGATATATTTTCACTTTCCAATTATCTTATGTTTTCTGTAAAGATTAATCTAAAGATTTGAAGTCTAATATTAAAATATTTATGGTCAAATCTTACACTCCAGAGGCATACTGATGATATTGCATTGTCTTTTGTGATCCTGTTAAGCTTTGCTGGGATCAAATGGGAACCCCTAGCAGAAAAGACAAACCAAAGCATGTCCTTCACAGCATCTTCCTGGGAGGAAATGCTAAAGTGGTTGGGATACTTTCACGTAAGAGGGGAAACACACACAAACCTGTGCCTAATATATATATATTATTGCATAACTAAGGGTATGGGAAGGTTTCCATGGGGATCATAGCTGGGGAGAGAAGAATACTTTCCAAGTATTGCAGCCTCAGTGACATAGACACCTGCACACACACATGGCACATGGGAAAGTGTTCATATTTTAAAATGGCATGGGGGATGCAGGTTCCCTTTGCTTAACCCATTTTTTCCTACCATGGGATTTCCTCAGAGATAAGTGCCACTGTCGTCATAGTCATCATCATCGTTATCATTATCATCATTTATTTACAGTCAGAGAACAAATTACGGCTATATGCCTTAGCAACCAGACTTGTAAATTAGGCTCGTGTTTAGTAATTTTTTAAATTAAAATTTACTAATACATTCTAAAATAAAACATGACAACAAACAGTACACCAAAACAACAATAAATAAAGATAATAACCCAGATAAAGCCCTGAAAATTATAGATAAAAGGTGTATTCAGGGATCCTGAAATACATCTTTCCAAAAAAATTTTTTAGCTAAAATTGGGGGATGTCTAGAGACTAAATCTTGCTGGATGTATTTAATAAATGGGTGCCAAATCCTGTGAAAGGTCAATCCAGAGTTTAAGCCTCTCGCTCTGTTGTTATTAACTGCCATTTTCTCCATTAACCACAAGTCCCGGAGTTTAGTCCACCATCCTGCAATATTCAACTTTCTAGTTTTCCAGTTCTTGGCTATCCCAAGCCTGGCAACAGTCAGGAGCAAACTAATAAGTTCTTTATGCTGCAGGGCTTTATTTTTGTTCATAAAAATGGCTTGTGTTTAGTAACGACTGATAATAAAACACAGAATTCTCGTACCTAGTTGAGGAAAACCACATGTCATGACAGACATCTTTTACCAGTTAATGCTTCTTAAAATGTGATAAATATAGTGCCTCAATGTATTGCCTACCCTCATTTAGCCTTCAAAAAAGACCTGAGCATAGGATGAGGAAAGTGGACAAAAGACCCCCCCCCATGTATCTCATACACTCTCTCTTTCTCTCTCTCTCTCTCACACACATTTAATATCTTCTCTCAATTCGTGAAGTATGAGGTAGGTTGGGTTTATTTCTTTGCCTATCACCCTGTATGTAGTATGAATGGCGAGGGATAATGTAAGGACTTTTGAGCAGGGCTACATCTTCAAGAATAATTGAGCTAGCTAAATAACTTTAGAAGGCACTGGACTCTGACCGACTTCAGGCTTGCCATCTATCTATCTACCCATGCTGGCCATTAGGGATCAACTGGGCTATAAATCTAAGGAAGGATGGAGTGTTGAGTTTCATGGGCCAGTGGTATGATTCAGATATTATTTAGACAAGGTCTTTCTGTATTTCCTGTTACAGGGACCTTGAAAAAGAGCTCTCTCTGTGTGTATGTAATACTGTAGAAATCTTTGAAATGTAATTTTGTTTGGTATGTAAGGTAATTAATTCTGATCAATCCATTTTAGAGAAACTATTGTCAGCTGCAGGCACCTTCTGGAGATTCAGGTATAATAACCAGAGTTAATTATGCAGCCAAAAATAATTCTACTTAGCCTGAACAGAGAAGGGGGAGACTAGATTTAACTTTCAATTTAGCAAGTATTAAAGCTTAATCAGTAAAGTTATAATGAGGAATTAGCGTAAAGTCCTTTGCAAAATATAATATTGCTCTTAAGGATTAGCACATACTTGAAATGTTTATTTCAACTGAGCTTGGACTAAAGTACATCCACTTACAGTCTGTTCATCTTAAATGTTTGTAATAAGTCTGGTTCAATGTAAATGTTACCTACAATGCATGCAGATTTATTTGTATTTTTTCCTTGCTCAAAAGAAAGCACTGATAAAGAAATCTAGATTGGGACCCAAGTATATGGAGTATTTTAACTCTTTGTCTGTGCTCTCATGCAATTTCAGATTGAGGAGCACACATTTCTCTAATTTGTATATCTGAAAAAAACTCCCTTAAGATGCATGTTCACTGTTTATGGGTTGCTATCATCTTGCAGACAGTCAAGGGCAGGTTATGTTGACTTGTGTCTCATTCTCTGTAGTATATGCATTATTCTTTACTGGTGTTACTATAATACAGACTTAAATGGTTCCCTCTCCACACAAATTGTAGTAATCTCTCTTTGAACAGAGAAATTTGGTATTCTCAAACACCAGGATATGTTGTACTGTGTTAATGATCGAGTCCAACACACCCAGGCCAAGACAGTGCCAGATCTTGGCCAACTGGATGAAGATTTGGTGGATCAGGCCTGATCCTGGTGTAAAGGGGCTTAACGTGGGCCAAAATGACCCCTGTATGCCACAGAGTTTCCAGGAAACTCCATGGCAAACTCTTGCAGATGAGGTGGCCTTGTGGTCCCCTTACCTTAATCTTTATTGTCACTATCAGAAAGACCCCGATTGCTACATCTGACATCAAAATGGGGTGCTTGACCATGTGAGTGCGGCCAGATGCCCCATTTCCATGTAAAATGTGGCAACGGGGACCTTTTCAGTAATGGCAATGGGAGGTAAGGTAAGGGATACATAGTAAAATTGGGACCATGGTATAGGGAAAGGCAGGTATATAAACCCCCGCCTGTTCCCACACCAGCCCGGAGGCTGATCCAGGTTAGCATTCAGGTCAGTTCATCTGCTCAGGGTCCATGATGGGCTTTACATAATGATGAGTGTGGCTTGCACAAGGTCACCCAATGGCTGAATAAAGATTCCAACTCTGGTCTCCCAGACTCCTATTCCACTAAACCATACTGGCTATAGAGATCCTGATAATATTTTTAAAAGGAATGGTTTGTGAGTCCATAAGGGCTTTTTATTGAAAAAAAGTTTGTTACAATTTGTGTCAGGAGATAATGCGATGTTTCTGGTTCTGCTACATGATAATTTGGAGAAGTGACTATATTACCATCTCTTGTATGAAAAGCCAGTTTCCTTTCAAGTGTTAATGCTTACTTTAAACTAATACTCTTGTTTTCTAAGCAGAAATCAGAAAAATTATTTGCTGGCTGAGGGTTGCTGAGGGCTGTGGTCCAAAAGAATAATGTGTCTAATCTTTTCAAGCTTCACAAGCCAAATCATCACTAGGAAACTTTTCCTAAAGCTCAAATGACATTTGTAATCAAATGACATTTTCACATTTACTCAGGGAAAAAAAATCTCATTGAGCTCAGTGAGTTTTCTCTATTAGCTCTCATAGGTAATTATTTACAGTTGTAGTCCCATTGATATATTACTTTACTTCTTGTTGTAATTAGTCAATTTAGCTCTTGTTGTAATTTGAAATAACTATTTTCTATTTCTGAAAATTAACTGAAATAGTTAAAAATGATCATAGAATTATAAAAATCATAGAATCGTAGGATCATAGAGTTGGAAGAGACCACAAGGGCCATCCTATCCAACCCCCTGCCATGCGGGAATTCACAATCAAAGCACCCCCTAGATATGGCCATCCAGTCTCTGTTCAAAGACCTCCAAAGAAGGAGACTCCACCACTTTCCGAGGGAGTGTGTTCCACTGTCAAACAGCTCTCACTGTCAGGAAGTTCCTCCTAATGTTTAGGTGAAATTTTTTTCCTGTAGCTTTCATCCATTGTTTCATGTCCTGTTCTCTGGAGCAGCAGAAAATAATTTTGCTCCATCCTTAATATGACACCCCTTCAAATATTTAAACAGGGATATCATATCACCCCTTAACCTTCCCTTCTCGAGGCTAAACACAGCCAGCTCCCTAAGTCTCTCCTCATAAAGCAATGTTTCCAGACCCTTCGCCATTTGATTGCCCTCTTTTATTCTCAAACAATTCTTTCACTTGGGATGGCAGAAAGTAAATATTGTGAAGACAAATATTTAATAAGTCATTGTGCATTGCAGTACTGGAAGTGTACCTGGTTCAGATGGATCAAATAACTATTCAGTCATGAAGTTTACTGGATGAACCTGAGGTTGCTTCCTACCCATTCTATGCTATGGAACAATTGCAAGTATACAAAGGGATATCTATGTAAGTAGAAATAATTTCAGGTGCCTATTGTGAAGAAGTCATTTTAAGGTGTTGTTTCATTTTAATGAGTCAAGATACAGTATAAAGACTACATCTCACTATGTGTCAGGCAAGAGGAAGTTTTGTTTGTTTTTGTTTTTAGTGAAGTAGAACTAAAGCTCATATCTCACTCTATCATTTGTCCATCTTGCCAAGATGGGAGAAAGTATGCTTAAGAGGGTTGGATTGGGGTGCAGATTCCTTTGCTAACATATAGTTTGAAAGTGAGAGAAAAAGATGCTAAAGGATGTGATTTCTTTCCTACATAAATGGGAGAAAATCATTACCAATGTGAGTTTATCAAGAGAAAGAAAAATCTAACCAAGTAAATCAATATTGTTAGGAACTGGATTCTTATTTTACTTTGCAACTTCATGAGCCAAAAATTGTAGGTAAATTCATGTTCCCATGAATGTTCAGCTCATTTAATAGTCAGCTGTTGTTTTCTGTTACCACCTACCTGTTCCTCTCCTGTGAATCCCTTTGTAGATACAGAACATTTGAAATTAAACTGTCTCCACTTTCTCTAGGTTTTGGACATTATATGGAAGAGGTTCTTATAATGATTTTCCCCCAATATGGTTATAATGGGTTTTCCCCAATATTTATTTTAAAAAGATCTGGTGCTTCTATTCTCTTCTGATAAAGAGAGAGTCCCATGTTTATTCCTTTCTTCAAAGCATGACACAAATGAGCCATGTGTGAAGGGGATGTATTCACTGCTTAGTATTGTACTTGCCAAAGTAGTGTTAGTCCCTGGTAGACTGGCCTGTGGATTTGTAGACATTTGGATAAATTATACCTCATACTGACTGTGTTGTGTGAAAAGGAAGAGAAATCCCCTTGAGGAAAATCCCTGTGAGTTTCTGGATGTTTCCATCTGCTGGATCACTTTGCCAGAGGAAATGATACTATTTAGTGTGGGTCCAGTAGTAATGTAACTATAGGAGTATGCTGGCTGCTCTGGGTTCCTTGAAGCACATGAACGTGCTTTTGTTTTGTGGAAGAGAATAGAAGCACAGGATCTTTTTAAAATACATATTGGAGAAAAATATGCACGAGTTGGATGGTGTCAGGATTTAGCTCCAAACAGGCTGCAAACTCAATCTTCACTGTTTGTTTGGGGTGGAGGGGGATGTTTCTTTGTGTTTGTTTTGGGTAGGGTCTTTTGTTGTCCAGATGCAGCCAGATTGGCTAGGGAATTCTTTGATGGTGGCCATTGCTTCTTGAGGCATTCAAGTTGACTGTGTAAGTCTAAGGGACTGTAAAAGCTGACACTTTGTACCGGCCTGTACGCGCAGTGAGGGCTGAACATTT
Organism: Sceloporus undulatus; assembly: GCF_019175285.1. Classification (NCBI taxonomy): domain Eukaryota; kingdom Metazoa; phylum Chordata; class Lepidosauria; order Squamata; family Phrynosomatidae; genus Sceloporus; species Sceloporus undulatus. The sequence goes on along the minus strand of NC_056524.1, from coordinate 134,952,544 downwards.
GCACACTCAAAGCCCTTACCGCACCTCCCAACCACCATTATGGTGTGCGCCTGTCCACATGGTGTGCGCCATGATGACACATGCCAGGGGCAGTGCCTAAATGTGCAGAAGGGATGTCATTATGCTGCACCACGGTGCTTATGATGCCCCTTCTGGGATGCAAAAAGAAGCTCCTTTTCAGGGCTTCTTTTTGCTTTTTCTGGCAGCCGCGGCATGCAGTTGCCATGGCCTCCACCTGAGGCAGAAAGGATCAGCTGCAGACTGCCTCAAAGGGGCAGTCTGTATAGCCCCTCAGTTTCATAGTGGTGATCATAATGTTAGACAGAGTAATGATTAGGGCAGCATTACTCCTCTTATGGAGGACAATCCTGAGTCCTCTCTCCAGCCTAAGAAACCTGATGACCAGGAATGTGGGAGCGGAGTGTGTTACAGTCAGCCCTCCATTTCCCTGGATTCCATCACCCATGGCTTGGAAATATTTTTTTTAAAAAAGAAGAAACAAACAGCAAAGCTTGATTTTGCTGTTTTATGTAAAAGACACCATTTTACCATGCCACTAATGGGACTTGAGCATCCAAAGATTTTGGCAATAGAGAAAGGCCATATCCTGTATTTTGCCTGAAGCACTGAAATAGTATCTATAAAATCAGTGTCCAAAATTTCATTCTGTACAAACTGTTTGACTTACCTTGGGTTTTATATTAGAGTCTACCTCAGGCCTATAGCATTAGGACTATTCTTGCATACTTTTGACAAAGATAACCAAAATGTGTGCATGTCTGGTGGCTCAATTTATAAACTAGTTAAGCTTCAATCACTGGGATTTATTACTTTAAAAATTCTTTTTCATTTATTTTGATCTTGGAGATTCTATTGAGACATATTAGACAAGATGACAGAATCTATGGAGTGATGGTTTAAAAAAAAACAGGATAAACTGAGGGATTATGTGGATGATCTTGTGATAATGGCACAAAACTCACTGGACTCAATGGGTTCTTCTGGAAATAAAAATTAAGGCCTTTGGGATATTCTCTGGGTTTAATTAAAGCGAACAGTGAAAAAGCAAAGTTGTTGACTGAAATATTGTCTCAGAAGAGTAAAATGAAATAATTGCTCTTTCAAATTTTACAGCAAAAATAAAAAGGAGATTAAATACCTGGGAGTTACCATCACAAAGAATAAGAGACTTAAAAAAAATGAGGAAAGTTAAATTTATTCCTTTGGGGAAGAATTACAATAGTAAAAGCAAATGTTTTGCCTAGATGTTTAGTTTTCTTTCCATTGATCCTGATTATAAGGAATAGACTACCTTTTGTGCAATAGCAGAGACACATTTCCAGATTTGTTCAACAGGCAAGGAAACCTAGAATAAAATTTAAAACATTGCATGATGCTAAAGAAAGTAGGGGCTATGGAGCTCCTAATATTAAATTGTATTGCGAGGCCTGTGGTTTTGTATGGTTGAAAGAATTGATAATGCTTAGTGATAAGAGACTCTTGCAACTTGAAGGTAATTATTTAAGATTTGCTTAGCATGGTTAACGTTGTTGTGATAAAATAAAAGGACATGTTGATTTTTTTTTTAAAAAAACATTGTATTAGAAGGGTTTCTTATGAGTTTGCATAAGTATAAACAGGTATTTTCCCCCTAACCTAACCTTAATTACCTCACCAAAGGAAGCCTTTTTAATGGGGTAAAATGAGTTAAAAATTGGAGATGGTTGTTTTATGATGTTCCTTTGTATTTTGAAAAAAGATAGCTGGAAGTCTAAGTCAAGAGAGATGTGTCTTAAGGAAGGTAACAAGCTAAATTGGTATGCTTATATGGAACAAAATGACAGATTTAATCAAGATAAGAAAAATGCATCAACAGAGACTGGAGAAAATGAAACATGATGGAGGAAAACAACTTCTGTTTTAGGTCAGTGGACTTAAACAAGCTTAAATTAAAGTGCATAAACTTGACTCTGGGGCTTGACAGACCAGTGTTATATGCCGGCGTGGGGGCAGCGTTGGGGGCATGGCGAATGCGTGACAGCTGCTCCAACTCTGCCCCCATGCTTCCCCCACGCCACCCACCTGACCAGATGGCAGGCGGCATCGCTCTGCATCTTTTACATTTACATTACATTTACATGCGCTCGCCAAAGAAGCAGTGAAAAGCCACTGCCACAGCAGTTAAGATTCTCTTTCTGTGGTGCAAAAAGGAGCTGTTTTTTGAAACTTCTTTTTGCTTTGTGTAAAGAGCAGATCAGGGCCATGCCATGTAGTTGTCACAGCCCTGATCTGGCAAGGAAAGGGGCAGCTGCAGGCCACTCCAAAGGGATGGTCTGTTAAGTCCCTAAGAGACAAAAAATTTCCTCTTAGGAACATCTCCCAAGCAAAATATTACTTCTACAGGGCTTGAACAAATATGTTCTACCATTCTGTATAAGGAATTCCATGAAGCTATTCCAGATGGTGCTCTGAGGACAATAAAATACTGATAAGGTTTCTTCTTCAGACAGTCCGTAATGTTTATAGTTTTTTCTTCCTGCAAATAAAACTTTGGTTTAAGTCCTGAGACCAAAACTATTGTAATTTAGATTAGTGCTCGCTTCAAGGCACAGAAGTCTTTTAAAAATAGAGTTGAAATGTACTATTTTGAAAGGGATTTTGTAATATTTCTACTTACTGCGCTTATATTGAACATAAGCAGCCATATAATCTTCGCACTTTAATACTGCATATCCTTATTGACTCAAAATAAATGGTTCTTGATGCTGAAAACTAGAAATGTTACAGTTTATTTTCTAGGATTAAGGACTCCCTGAGTGCACATTGAGATGCTAAACTGTAATAGTTTCGATGGAATTAGCATATCAAGACAAATTAAAGACCACTTGGAATGGTTTTCTGTGTTATTGGAGCAGCCATGATAGTTTATTTTCTGTCTGTCTTCAATGTATCATTTTGACAGTTTTATATCCTGCATTTAGTTTATCAAATATACGGTAGATATTTGAATGGTGTACTTAGAAGGCAAAGTACCTAATGAGGCAAAGAAACAGGCATCACCAATTGGTTTGTGCTTATATGATTTTAGCTTCTATACAATGCATTACTTTGCCAACTGAGACATAAGTTCACCTATAGAGAAATATATTAAACTCTCTTGATTTCCTTGCGTTTCTTTATATTATATCTCCATTTTCTTCAAAGCCTGTTTTCATATCAGTATGTAAGACTTGAGGTGGGGGTGACTTTATGGAAATGTGTACACATTTTGTCAATTGTCCACATTTTTTCTAATGTCCACATTTACTTAAACATGTTACCTAACAGACATATTTCTGTTGTTGTCTTGCTATGGTATGGCCCAAAATTTGCCTCTCTTGGTAGACCAGAATGATTGAATGTCGCTCTTAATTTTCACTCCAGGAGTTTTCTGGGGTTTGGGAAAAATATTGGGCTAAATAAAGTAATCTTCCATTTCCCAAAGCCCCCACCCCAATTAAATCATATTTCTGTGGATTTTTCAATCATACAGATGTTTAACGTTTCACATCTTGTATATAGTTTATTTCTCAGAAATACTCCAGGAGCCCCACAAATTAGTGAATTCTTGTGGTGAGGTGCATTTCTTCTTACGGTGAGTCCAAAAGGCTGCATTTGCCAAGGTTGTTTAATCCAATGAAATGCTCTTCCATTATTACTCATAGCACTGTGGGAATAACCTTTACTTTGACCATTTTTCCATCCTTTGTCAGATATGTCTCTTGAGAGATAAGTTACTACTTGTTTTGTTTTGGTTCTAAGAGTGGCTTCAGCTGATAAAGAGGACTCCAGTCCACAGTGGCTAATAAATATGTTAGCTCCTAAGAAGTCAACCAACTCTTTGTTTTCCTTGTAATTGCAGACAATGCTATTTTATTCTGGAAGCTGTGAATGGCTATGAGTTTTCAAGGGTATGCCAGTGAAATCCCAAATTCTCCTTGCTCATGTAGATTCCTTTTCAGAAGTGATTGTATGAAACCCTTGATAGCTGTTATTGTTCAGTGTCACAAGTTAAGAGACATAGTTCTCCCAGTAGCAAAATTCAGTGCCTCTTTATTCCTGGCCTTTTGCCCTCTAAACTTCTGTGCAATGGTTTTTGAGTGATCTGCAAGTAACTCCATTAAGCACCAGCAATCTGTGTAATCGCTGCCTTGGGTGATGAAAAGGTGGGTTATTGAAATGTGGAAAACTTCCTAGTGCTTTTTCCCTGGTGGATTGCTGCATAAATTTCGGGCTTCTTCTATCTGTTGAAAACAGCCCCATTGTTTACTGGTGAAACATATTCTTTGCCTATGTGATGCAAGGTTCTAGCCTTGACCTTCCCTTTGAAAAGGGTTTTGGGAACCATTTGTCTGAGAGCTCAGAAGCCACTGTGTGTCAGACCAGGCAATATCAGATGGACTGCTTTTTCTGATTTGGGTCCGGGAAAGCATGGATGCCTCCTTCTCCACATTTAAAAACACTCCATCCTGTAAGAGTTCACTAATTATGGAGAATGGTTTGCAAGAGCCATGTGACTTTAGCCAATGCATGGTATACTAGGGCAGTATGACTGCTGTGTGCCGACAGGACTGTGAAATGAGGCCTCAGTGCTAGGGAGGGAGGAGTAAGGATTCCCATTTAATCCCCCTTTTAGAGAATGTCAGGAGATGAAAAGGAAAGCTATTGTAGTGTGAGATACCTAAAAACAGGATAAATCGCACATCTGATGAACTCACATGTATTAATGGAGGCACAGATTCATCATTATGTAAACACTTAAAATTGCTGGAGTGATAACCCAACTGAATGAAGTATTCTGTCACGAGTTTGCTCCTGAATACATAACACATTATCTTACTAAACTTGGTGTGGCTTACTTCTGAGTAAAGTTAGTCAGGATTTAACTCTTTCTTGAGGGATGGAAGAAAGGTATTGTTATGAAAGCTCTGTGGATTTTGCAGAAACTTTAATAAGTATATACAGTGGGCCCTTGTTATACGTTGAGGTTTGGTTCCAAGATCCCCTGTGTATAACAAAATCCATGGATGCTCAAGTCCTATTAAATATAATAACATAGCAAAATGGTGTCCCTTATAAAAAATGGAAAATCAAGGTTTTAGCTTGCGGCGGCGCGAGCACATTGCTGCTGTGCGGCTCCATTTGGATATCGCACAGCAGTGATGACATCACTGCGTGCACTGTCTATTCAACACCATGCAGCGAGGACGCCCTCGTCACAGGTGAGGGGCGTGTGGGCAGGGTGCCCTTGCACGTGATAAGGGTGTCCTTTGGGGCTGATATGTTCTGGGCCTATGGTCCAGTAGAGATTTGAACACTGGTCTTCCACTGAAGTGTACCCTTTCTCCAGACTTTCTCAATTAGTATTGATTCTGCTCTTACATTTTGATATTTTACTGTATATATGTAGTTTTAAACTGAGGGCGTTTTATAGCTCTAGTAAGAGCTATAAAATATTTGGTGCAAATGTTTATGAGAAAAAGTTTCTAAGGGGCTGTACACACCAGCCAAAAGGGCTGGCATCAGGGTGGAGTGGGGCATCGCAGTTGCCCACCACCTGCCCCAAATCTGCCCCTAAGTTGCTATCATGCCACTCGCCTGCCCAGATGTGGGTGGCATGGGAATACTCTTGTGGCACAGTGTTTATACATGCTGCACCACAGAAATGGTAAAGAAACGCCACCATGGCAGCAAAGGCGGCTTTTTGCCAACCAAAAATGGAGCAGCATTTTGCTGCTTCTTTTTGAGTAGGAAAACTGCCGGATCAGGGCCACAACATGCAGTTGCTGCAACCCCTATCCAGCGCTCAAAGGGGCAGTGTTAAGCCACCCCTTTATGGCCACCTGTTTTGACTCTAGGTTTCTAACCCTTATGGCTGCAAAATTACACTCATATCTATGCACAAGGCTGTTGATAACAGGGTTTTGATTGATTGATTGAAATTTTATTTATATACCGCCGTTCCTATGATCACGGCGGTTTACAAAACAAAATGAAAATACGATACAGTACAGATTACAGATTCTCCCCCTGGAGAAACGCCGCTCCGGCGGCAAGGAGAGTCTCTCTGCGGCCGCTCCTGCCCAGGTGGAAAGCGGGCCGGGAGGGCAGTTAGGGAGGGAGGAGCCTTTTCTTCAGGCTAGACCCCTGATGTACTGGGCCAGCCTTCTCCTCCCTCAGAGGCGAACGATACATTGGGAGGGAGGAGCCTCCTTCTTCAGGCTAGCCCCTGAGGGTACTGGGCCAGCCTTCTCTCTCCCTCAGAGGCCGACGATGACAGTTTAGGGAGGGAGGAGCCTCCTTCTTCAGGCTAGCCCCTGATGGTACTGGGCCAGCCTTCTCTCTCCCTCAGAGGCCGAACGATGACTTGGGCTACTGTTACACTGCAGAAATAAAGCTTCCATGGCTCAGCTATGGAATTCTGGGATTTATAATTTGGTGGGACACCAGAGCTCTCTGACAGAGAATCTCACAAAACTACAAATTCGATACCTCCATAGATTGAGTCATGGCAATGACAGTGGGGTCAAACTGCTTTATTTCTGCAATTTAGATGCACTCTTGGGGGACTCTTTTTCATAGAACTGACTTGATGGCAGTCAACAACAGTAACCCTCTCATTGTCTGTTATCTCAGAAACCAAAGAGGTGCTTCTCTCACTAAGCTCTCAGTGATGAAAACAATTTTGTTTTGTATTACAAGAAAATGCAAAGCTAAACAACAGATATAATTACTTTCTACACAAATTGAGATGGATCCACGAAAAAAATAATATTGGAAGTTTTCCACTTGAGCAACAACAACAAAAATTGAGAAATATCAAGACAACCACAGAGGATTGATTGAGAAGAGAACAATTTCTCATATGTTCACCTTTGGTGTTTTAAAAAATCCATGGGTTAGCTCATAAGGACTGGGTTGAGCACCTGATAGTAGTTGCTTGATATATGTCATGAATACATTTTGGCATGGAGAGGAAAGTATCCAGTTTTGTTAATACTTTGAACAAGTGATATCTGATGTCAGTTCATTTCTAACACCAAAATCTCCAAAGACCTTCCATTTTTAAATGTGGGAGCTTCAAGTAGCAGAACAAAACTAAAAAAAAAGAGTCTTTTCTAGACTTAAAGAAAAATCAAATATTACCAGAGCTTTTTTAGGCCATTATGTCTAATTCCTTTCAGAAAACTATCAACAAAGGATGAATCAGCTACTGTAATGCACAGTACTGGTACATAAATTTCAGCAGAACTAAATGTGTCACTATATAAACAGCTCTGGGATCTTTGAGATTGGTTTAAAGAACCTTGCATTCTGATGATAGGTATGCTTTCTTGTTAGAGATATTTAACAAGATTGGTAAAATCATAGTGCGAATGATTAAGATGTAACTAAAATTAGGTCTACCATCAATATATACAGGTCTCAATAAGCACTTGCTGCACAAAACTTTAATTTCTTATGCCTTGGGAATCTACTGAACAACTGTTGTTATGTATGTGGCAGTCAAGAGTTTAATGTATAGATTTGTCAGAAAGATTCACTTTGCAAGTGCAGAACCTAAAAAAATAGTGGCAAGATTTTAAAATTCAATTTGGTGTCTGGTTTTCAAACAATAATGATAAACTTCTTTCTTTTTTGAGTTTCCACCCTAACGCATGGATTTACTGTTCAATGTTTCAGTGCCATAGATTTTATGTTACGATGACTGTTCGGTTCCCCCCCCCCACTATTATTGAGATACATAGTTCTCAGTATATGCATATATTTACATTTGGCCAGCTGTTGTTGCCTCCATGTCTAGTTGTTCCATTCTTTTGGGAGTTGGGCAATTTCTTGGACCTGTAGTAGAATCCCTCCAAACATTTTTAATTTAAAAAACCCTGAGGTATGGTTTGCTGACGTGGTCCTATAATTTGAAGGGCTATTTTGTCATCTCTCAATTCTTTTTAAAAGTGTTCCCTAAGAATTATACAGTAGTGCTGTAGTTCAAGATTACCTTCCACTGAAGCACTATATCACTATAAATCTAATAAACATAAAGAAGTAGTGAGAGAAAGAAAGAGAAGAGAAGTATACTTTTTTGTTCTGGTATGTCTCAGAATGAAGAGAAAAACATTTAAAGGTGGCAAAATAATGTTTCAACTGGTGCCAGGAATTTTCAGAAAATAGTCAGGAATGATAGGAATGTCATTTGAATACTGTATTAAAAATTAAAAAAATGCTGCGAACTACAGCAACCAATGCCACAACAACTAGAAATGTTTTGATACAGTTTCACTGTATGATGTTATGCTTAAAACCATAACTTTTCTACTTCTGTTCTCTGAAACTATGCAAGAACAATTTGATGCTCTTTAACACAGTTAACTTTGGCTCTTTCTTTCTCTCTTTCTTTCTCTTTCTTTCTTTTGCTTGAGGCTAACTCAAGCAAATTATAAGTTTGGTAATGCATGAATATTTGGCCAATCAAGAAGAAAACAAGCAAATAATACAGACTGCATCCTCCTCCTCATCCTAATGAAAAAGGATTAAATATAATTCTGTGAATGAAAAAAAAGGCTCTTTCAGCATGTCAATGAGTAAGTGAATTAGATTAATAAACTTCAAATTGGTTATCATTTCTTTTCTGTGCACCTATGTAGTTAATGTTTCATTTCAGCAGAGAAATGGATGCCTCAGGCTGTTAGTATTTGTATTAAAGGGAGTATAACAACAAACATTAATTTTTTACTGTTGGCAATAAAATAGGAAAATACACAGAAATGATTGTTTTGTTTGCTAAAATGGTATTTTTAGCAAGTCTCCAAAGTGATCTGGGGGGAAGATGGGTATAAAAAAGTGAGATCCCACCCTGCTACACACATATGTATGTACAACCCAGAATTAAACAGTTCAGCAGCCTATCTTCTGCATTTGAACAGGTTCTGTCACAGAATACTAGAGGCTATTGGTGCTTTATCATTTCTTTGAAGTTTATTTTTATTATTGAAAGAACCTTGGGCCTTTGCACTTCTTTGAAGGTTTGATGTTGGAAGTGTTGGTGCTTTTAAGCTAGTCTTTGTAATTCCAGTCAGCTAGGATGGTAACTGTGTAATCTTGCATGTACCTACTCATATGTAAGGCTCGTTGACTGTAATGAGGTTTAATCCCAGGTAAACATGTATAGGATTGCATCCTTGATCTCCAAAAATAAGTCTGCAGATTTGCACTGTGGGTTTGTCCAAAGTAGGATGTGGCCCATGCCTTACAATGTAATAGAGCCCTCTCCCCTTCACTGTGTGGAGAAGCACACTGTAGTTGATTTTCTGGCAGGCACAGTAAGGTTCACAGGCTCTGTGAGACCTTTGCCAGCTTGTTCGCAACTGAATCAATGTAATTCATTTATTTTTTATTTATTTCATTTGTATGCTGCCTTTCTTCCAAAAATGACCCAAATACTTACCTACTTGGAACAGTAGTACCATGTAGGTAGGAAAGTAAATACTTGACTCTTTCAACTTGTGCAGAAATACATGTGCATGTTTTTTGTTGTTGTACTGTTTTCCACAAAAACACACCTTTTCCAAACAGCCACACATTTGGGTGCAAGACTGCTCTTTTAAACAGACTGGGTACCCCCCCCCCCAAATACCCTTGCAAAAACAACAACAATCTTGCACATGTGCGCGTGCATGCACGCACACGCACACAAAATGATGTGGCTATTTTTATATGTGCAAGATTGTTATTTTTTTGCACAGCAAACAGTAATCTGGTACAAAACATGCCAATCGGGAAACCGTGTATAATGCTGAGTGCCATGTCAGTGGAGATGGGATACTTTATGTGAGATAGGGGAGCTCTACTAGAGATAAAGGACTTTGGCCCAGGATATCTGAAGGAACATCTGCTGCTATATGATCTTCCACATGCATAATCGGGTTCTTTGGTTTGTTGAAGTTCAGGGAGTGAGAACCAGTTTAGACTGGGTTTCTTTCTATAAATTTCCCTCCTTAGAGATGGATTTCCTTGTTGGACACTGATCAAGACTTTTCTTTTTAGGGAGAGCTCATCTGTTGGTGGACTACATTTCCTTTTATGTGTTGTTTAGATAATTTTATAAACCAATAAATGTCTCACAAATAAATAAAATAAGTATGCTGAGCATGCAGGATATAAATTTAACAATAGATTTATTGTTTAGAGATAAACAATGAACAGTAATGACTAATAAATAAATTTATTATTTACTGTTTATTGTCTATTTATTGTAAGAGTTTTTAAGCTCTTTCCTACATCTTTTTATATTCCTCCATGCCTGTTTCTCTGAGATAAGAAATATAGTGTGAAAGACACTCACTTATAATCTGTGTTGTTCATATCATTGGCATAAATTTGATGAGAAATAAGAACCGAAAGATGGGAGTTGGCTAAAACATAGAAAATGTCATAATGAAGGAACAGATTTTGTATGTGAAGAAATGAATCCTTAGTTATTTTATTTGAATTCTTCTTTAGTTATTTTGCTATACATCTAACCCATTAAAGGCTTCAAGTATTTCTCCTGCTTCTGTAGTTATTGAAAAAGATAGCCAGAAACACTATATGAGTTTGACTTTATAAAGCATTACCTGAACACCGGTTGCTTTATAAACAAGCCGAATAATGCTGGTGAAAGATAAAACCACTCCGTATCCCATAACCTTACTCATGTAAGTTGGAGTTGTCTTGCAACAGTGATTGTTGGCTTTGAGCACCTCTGGTATTTCTTTTTCTATTTCAGTTAATGTGCTTGATCACATACCTAGCATCTTATAAACTTAGTTTTGTTTAGCTTAACAGGATGCATTGCTAGTTGTGAGGGTTATTCCAACTATGCTAGGCTTAGCTTTTTGGATAAATGTGGCATACAAAGGTGAGAACATAAATAGTTGCAGTGCAATACAATATGGTGGTGTTACATCTTTTAAATCAATAAGGCTTGGTTTGCTGATTACATACTTGTCTCCCCTTATAAAATATACACATGACATAATCTGGGCAAAGTGTCTGCACTCCCACTGAATTCATGGGGGGGGGGGTGAGATTTAAGCATGTGATTATTCTTAGTGAAACCAATGGAACCTAAGAATACTAAAGTAGCCTACCCTCCATCTGATGATATTTACACAAAGTGATAAACACATTTTACAGGGATCAGTAGTTTATTACGTTATACTAACAAGAAAAATCAGTGATGAGAACTGGCCTTTGAATATGTAAAAGAGGAATCAATGCAACATTGCACAGCCGTTTAGAAAGAATCAATCACTCTAAATCGTGAAGAGTTTTTAAGAAATCAAATTAAATTCCAAGTGTAAAATTCTGGTATGTTCTCAGTGTGGTTTACAGTCAATTAGTTTTTCTTAATATGCTAGGAGAATTCCTAGAAATCTTTTGATTTACAAAAAAGGAACATCACAGTGACAGATGCTTTCAAGGTGACTTGCTTGACTGAATGTATCTTCTAAGAAAGCTGAGTGTGATTCAGCCAGAGTTAAATTAACTTATGGCTGGAACTGACCCCTCCAAAAGGGTGGATTGGGGATGCCCCAGAGCTGGACACTCTGAAGCCATGGCAAACACATGTCACAGCCCAATCCAGCCCAACTAGGAGCAGAAAAAATCTGCTCCTATTTGGGCAGGTAAAAAACTGCCTTAGGCAGCCTCACCACAACCCCAAACTGGCTTCTGCATGTTCCAGCAACATGCATCATCTAACCACTGCACCCTCAGAGGGGCTTGAATCTGGCCCCATGTAATCACCCAGCACAACTTCCAGGGGTCTTGGGGAATGCGGTGTCTAAATGCCATGCCCCCAAGCTGCATAGAAGCCAGATTTTCAGGCCAGTCTGTTCCAGCCCTTAGTTGGTTACATTCTCTCTCATTGAAATGGGTAGGGCTTGAGTGGAAATTATCTTCGAAGCTTCGTTTCCACTTGTATCATGAGCATGCACCTGTGTTTTGACTCACTTTCACAGTCTATTTTTAATTCAAATTTTTGATGCAAAATGAACAAGGCAATGTAGTGAAGTTTATAATTTAGAGATGTTCCTTTATGTAAAAGACCGGTGAGGATTTGTGCCCAGCATGCCAGGGTCCCAATTCACATGCTGAGAGAGAGATTCTTTATGGCAGTTCATTAAATCTTGCAAGATTGAGTACGCACGGTTTAGTAGGAAATCATGTGTCCCTCCCATTACTGGTGAGAACAGCATTCTTATACAGATTTATGATTATCTCTATAACATCAGAACAAACTGTGATTGGAAGACAGCATTTTAATACAAACATAGCCTAAGCTCATGGACAGTACATGGAGACTAACTCATGATTTGCTGCTGAGGCTTAACTTACTACATCACATATATGTTTTTCTGCTTACGCGTAGCAAAACTGAATTCATCTATCATCTATTCACCTCTCGGAAATATGTTATCTGTTGTAGGTGTACTCCCTTAAGTTAGAAAGCCCTGGTGGCGCAGTGGTTAAATGCCAGTACTGCGGCCACTAGGTTGTGAATTTGATCCCAAAGCACTCCAGGTTGACTCAGCCTTCCATCATTTTGTAGGTCGGTGTGGAGAAACAGGTAGAATAGAATGTTTGGGGCAGCCAATAGGAATTAGGCTAGAAAAAGGTATGGGCTGCTTTCAGGAGCGAATATAAAAGGAGGAGGAGCCAGTGATATTGGGAGAGTGTATGGATCTTATTGCACAGGCCTGGGGAATGGGTCTGGCATGGAATGGAAGAGGGTGGGAAGGGAAGGGAATGGGGATATCATCTATTTTACTGCACATGGGAATGCCGCCGATGCTGCTGGAAATCCCCGTTCCATTCTCCATCCGTCCCTTCCTGCCCCCTTCCGGTCTGTGCCGGGCCCGTTCGCCAAAGCCCGTGCTTATGTCAGTATCCTGAGGGATGAAAATATTAGAAACTGCCTGAGAAGTGGATGTAAAAGAGAGCTAAGCCAAAAAAGCTGAGCTGTGTATATTGTTAGTGTAGCAAGTAACCTGTGAGGTTAGCAGCTAAGGAAGCTGGGTATAGTTTCTGTGAGAACCAAGACAGTAAACTAATGTAAATACAGTTTGAGAGGGAAAGTAGAAAATTTGTAACAACTGAAGTAATTCGTATCCTGTAACACAAGTTTGAGAACCATCCACTGAGAAAGATACAATATTAGATTCTGAATGTAAATAAAGTTATTTTTTCCCTATTCAACAAAGAGTGGCCTGACATTATTTTACAGATAACATCAAACATGCTACCAAGTACAGTGGAGACCTGCCTTATGCTATGCTATCTTTAAGTTCACAGGGAAAGGAATGTCAGTTGCTACCTTGAAGAACCAGGCCTCAAAGCTAAGTTCTGTTTGCTTCTATAAGTCATATTATAAAGCTTCAGGCCTACTTTCTGTCATTTGGAGCATCTTCTGAGGGGTCTATTTCTCCAGCTCCTCCCTTCTGTCCTCTCCCACTTGAAATGTTATGATTTTCAGCACTTTAATATTTTCAGTCCCATTCAGTTCAGTAGGGCTTGCTGCTGAGTGAATAGCCTGAGTGTAACCGGAAGAAACAGATACAGGCTGAGGCTAGGGGCAGATGATACCATTATCCTATCCAGAAGTCCCAGGGCTTTGACTCTTTAAGCTCTGGCTCCACTGCACCATTGCTTACACAGCACAGTTTGCACGGTTACTGCCCCAGTGGTAATTCATGGAACACATGCCAGTATAACAAGTATTACACTTGTTTGATTTATTAATTCATTATAGGGTGTGTGTGTGTGTCTGCATATGCAGTTTGTTTTTAAGTTCTGTGATATTTCTTTTCTTTTGGTTGAAGCAGAACCATGTTGTGTGACTGATGAGAGAGAGGGTTGAACCTCCAAGCCTGCAGTGAGGTATATCAAGTACAGCACTTACAGCAGTTCAATGCCACAATGCCATTTTAACTATCAGTACTCCATCCTATGGTGTTCTTTGGTGCTGTACTTTGAATAAAGCAGAGAATTCTGAGTACCTCACCAAACTCCTGGGAGCTTCCAGGATTAGCATTTGCAGCACACTCTGTGTACATTCTAGCATGAGTATAATTCCTGCTTTTCAAAAACAGAAGTGGACACTTGTTCACTCTATGTTTTTTTATTTGTTTTGGAGTATTTTGGCAATCTGAGTAGCCCTAGAAGAGTCAGCTTTTGGTTACACTCATCCATTGGCTCAAGTAGCACATAAAACATAATGAAAACTGCACAACAATTTTTTGCAAGTCCCACTTGAATGTAAGTATTTTGAAACGTTATTAACATTTACTGTTGTTTTGGAGAATAGCCAATAACACTTTAAAATGGAGATTCAAATAGCTTCAGGATTTTTTAAAAAAATTGTTTGTTGAAGAGAAGGACTACCTAGAAATGGTATAGCCAGCCTTTCAGACATTGCTAGTGTGCAACAAGATTGGTAGCACCTAGTTTTTAAAAGTATCTTCCAACTTAGCAATAGAGGCAGTTGCTTTAAAAAAACAGCACTCAGATAAACAAATCAACTTCTATGTAGCATGCTAATTCCTTACCGTTTGTTTCCAGAAGCCTTTTTAAAAAATTGTATTACACCTTATTTCCCAAGGATGTTTTCTCACTTCTGTTGTTTGTTAAAGAGTTCTTAAGAACTTGAGTGCAGAAATAGGCTCTCTGTTTGCTCTTCTAAGATGGAAAACAAAGAAGAGAACTTGTGCGTGAGCTTCTAAATTATCCAGACAGAAACAGACTTACCCAAGGATTCCAAATATCAACTAGACAGTAGCTAAGATCCGTATCTGGGTAGTGGGAAAAACTAGTATTTCAGGCAAAAAAAATTAATTTTATGTTGTTTAGCAGCCTATCCAGAAATAGATTATTCCTCAGAGATCAAACTGATTAGGTTTATGAACAACAGCCTTATTAATCAAATGCTTATCTTATGATACAAAATTTCAGTCTCTCTCTGCACATCATAACACAAGATGATGCGCTCTCTCTCTCTCTCTCTCTCTCTGCACACCTCAACATGTCTTCTTCCCACATGACTTCTATCTTGAATATTCTACTCTGGACAGAGATCTTCCATCTTCTAGATCTTTTTTTTTTGGTATCACAGACAAGACTCTCCTCAAACTTCACTACTGAGAATTGCTTCTAGAGCAGTTCCAACTATACGTTCCAGTATTATAAATGAGATGCATTGCACTGTACCCAGATTTCAGGGCCTAATCCCTCTCCTCTGGACCTCAGGCTGAAAGTTGGAACCTCAGGGCAAGAACAATGCCTTGATCTTTTATAAAAAGGGATGCTATAGGCCTCAGTGCTACAAGCAAGGAGTCTGCCTGGCTACCTTATCCTCTCTCAGACTCTAAATCATGGCTGGTCCCCGGAATTAGTAGGAAGGAGCACTCTCCATGGGAAATTACTGAGTTTTCTGAGAAGCCACTGAATATGGCATGTCTGGATTGCTTCTTTGTCATGTTTCCAATTATACTGCAATTTTTTCCTACTTCTATTACCACTCTTCTGATTCTATTCTAAGTGACTGGCCACACTACTGCACTACATTCTTATAGTGCAGCTATTCCACTTTTACTGCTCTGGTTGCCTCCTGTTGCATTCTGGGGTTTGTAGTTTAGTGAGGCCTAAGAGCTCTCTGGTAGAGAATTTTAAATGTCCCCTTTAAACTGTGTCATTACCAGTTGAGCTGCCATAGTCCAAAATATTGCAAGGTCTTTATATCTAAGAATATTATAGTACAACCCCACTCATATCCCTAATTTGGAATCAGCAATTTCACTCATCCACATCTGAAAAAAAAAGTCCTCTGTGGACATTTCTGGTCCTCCAGTGTGATTCTGTCATCAGCTTTTGGCCATACTAGAGAATTGAGCTGGAGGACCTAGGAATGCCTTCTTTTTATTTCTAGGTCCTCCAGTGTGTTTCTATGATATGTTTGGGCCAGAAAACATTCATCTCATTAAAATAATAGGAACCCCTGTTATCTGTGGTTTCAAATATCCATGAAGTGGTCTTGGAAATAACCCCTAGGGATTAGGAGGTCCTTCAAAAAGACTTAGTAGGCATAGTTTAGGATCCTTCACAACTGGCATCTTCAGTATAAAGGAAAATTCTTGAACAATTGAGTTCCTGAGAGAACTAACAATTGGGCAGCCCCACCACATACTCTAATGGATGCTCCTAGAACCACAGTCCTCCAACAGTCTTGATCCCATACCTTTAATTCTAGAGATCTCGAGTATTGTTCTATTGTTATAAGCATTTTGCTAAATTTCTCTGAATCCAGGAAACACCCCCCCCCCTCCATGAATTTGGGCTGAAACTGATGGAAACTGAAACTGATGGAAATAGTGATTAGCCCAGGTTTTGTCTGGTTTCCTAGTTTCCTGCAAATCTGTTTCCCAGAGCATTTTAAGCTCTTCTGTGTTAATTGCTGTTTTACTGAGAAGGTCATACAACCTGGATACTATTCCCTTGAAGTTGTCGACCATATTCAGAGTCAATTGATCAAAATCTGTCAGTTTTTAAACAGCTGTTTGTTTTATTTGTACCTGCTCTGCCAAGCTTTTAATTTGAAGAAATGTAAACCAGAATGACAAAGGCTTTAACTTCAAAGTAAAACAAAACAAAACAAAACAAAAAAACAACAATTGAGTTTAGAACAACTCCAAAATAGATGGATAGGGAAGTTGGCCATGAACATGGCAATGGGTAGGTTTACTTGCTTTTCAAAGAATCATAGAGTTGGAAGAGACCACAGGGGACATCCAGTCCAACCCCTTGCCATGCAGGAAGACACAATCAAATCACTTTGAACAGATAGGCACCCAGCTTCGGTTTAAGAACCTCCAAAGGAGGAGAAGGAGTGTGTTCTACCTTCCAACAGCTCTTACTTTCAGGATGTTCTTCCTAATGTTGAGTTGGAATCTCTTTTCCTCTACTTTGAATCCATTGCTCCAGGTCCAAGTCTCTGGACCAGCAGAAAACAAGCTTGCTCCATCCTCAATATGACACCCCTTCAAATCTGGCAGCCCAGATCCCAGATTAGTAGGAGGCCACCAAGGTCCAATACTTACACCTGGACATTATAGAATGGGCACTATCCCAAGACAATTCCCATACCTTGTTGGGCTAGGTCTTGGTGGCTGGGGAAGGGGAGATGGTGAAGGAGACTATAGAGTAGGCCAAACACTAGCTGGGACTGATGACCAAGCCTAGTTACAGGAGGACACCAGGAGTTGGGGGGAGGGGCAGAAAAGGTGAAAGAGAGTGATGCATGTGATTGGGGTCTTGCCTAGCCTGTGGGAAAAGAGGCCACCTTTTTTAGTGGATTGCCCCAAGAGGGAAGCATCTCCCCGGTGGAGGGGGAGAGAAAGTGAGATCCCCACCAAAACCAAGGGCAAGAAGCCATTGAACCCTGAGGGACCACCCAGGGGTCAAGCCCCAGGGGCAGCCTCTGAGCATGAGTCATCCATAGAGTCAGCAACAGACAGCACTGACTCAGACGACAGCGGAGAGTCATCAGGAAACTTCTCAGGCCTGTCTTAGAAAGCAGTGAAATGTAGGAAGACAGGCATCACAGCCTCATCCCTATGGTGAGAGAGAGAGGACTCCTCTACGCTCTCTGGGTCAAGTTGGGGAAACCAAAGGTGGGAGGAAGCATGGACCTTATTTCAGCCATCAATTCAGGTTGCACCCGGTGTTTAATGAATCCTATAATAGTCACTGGGCTTGGACTGGGCATCAGGGAGTTAGAGTCTCCTATTGCTTTTCAGCAAAAATAGGGAACTGAGATGGGAGGTCCCTGGCAACAGAGCAAACAAAGACTGTTCTTATGGGAGTACAAGACCACTGGGAGCAGATCAGGTTTGTCCTAGCTCCCACTTCAAATTACCTGTTAATTTTAGCATAAACTGGCTCCATTTCCATGATTTCACCATAATATGGGAGGGTCAAGCACCCTCATGTTTGAGGACCCTCTATTTTTGGGTCACACCAAGGCATCTTGCTCACAATGGCCACAGCTGACACAGTCAAGCCTCCCAGAATCCTTCCCCTATCCTGAACGGCTGTAGGGGCAATGCAGGCTGAGATTTTGGGGTTTCCAAAAGTCTACTCTGATTTGGGTGAGGTGTTTGCTGAGTAAGAGAGTGAACACCCCCTACCCCTGACAGCATCATTAAGCTGGAGCCAGGGGCCAAACCGACTAAGCCTAAATTGTATTCTATGTGCCCTCCCCCTTGAACTGAGGACATTGAAAGACTTTGTGGAGAAAAATCTAGCCAGGGGTTTTATATGGCCCTCCACTTCATCCTTTGCAGCTCTGGAGTTGTTCCAGGAGAAAAAGGATGGGACACTGAGAGTGGTGACTGATTACTGTAATTTGAATGGGATCTGTAGTACCAATAAATACCCCATGCCCTTGATGAAAGACATGCCAGGGAGGCTGGCTCTTGGGAAAGTGTTCACCAAATTAGACTTGATAGATGCTTAGTTTCAGATGAAAATCTGAGAGGGGGACAAACATAAGACTTCTTTTAATTGCCCCCTGGGGGCTTTGAATATTTGGTTACACCTTTTGAGCTAACAGGAGCTCCAGGCATGTTTATGCGACTTGTGAACCAAGTGTTGCACAACCTGCTGTTTGAGAGGGTTCTGGTTTTTCTGGACAATGTGCTAATTTATTCAAAAGACTTAAAGCCCATGTTAAACTGGTGCAGGAGATGTTGAAGAGGTTACTGACCAACCAATTGTATGTGAAGCTATCCAAATGTAGATTTCACATGGACAATTACAAACTTATTCTTACTATGAGGGTTGATTTTTATGGTGGTGAAATGCTGAGCAAAGATTTTAAACAGTTATCTTCAACATTGACATTGGTGCTAAAGGAGTTATTCTGGATAAATTTAGTACATTCTGAATACTTTTAGGAAGAGGAGCCAAAAACTGTTTAGGGTACTAAAACTCCAACTCTGCAGTTTGGTTCTTCTAAAATTTTGGCAAATGCTGGTCTAAGCAGATATTACTTTACCAATATAATCAGAACTTGTAAATGTTAATGTTAATGCTAATAAACTAATGACATCAATTAAAAAATATTCTATTAATGTTAAGCTTCTGGGAATTTCTTTTATAGAAATCATTTGTTAATTAAATCATTGGTTAATCTGTTAAAACATTAATGAGTTTAATTTTTTTTAAAACAATACCAAAACCTGCTAAAAATGACCAGCACAAATTCTAAAAATAAATAAAAGTTACAGTACACACTGTTGGATTTAGTGATTAACATAATGAATTTTAAGATCACTGGTGAAAATTTAAATGAATCA
>NC_056524.1:134913819-134933104 GCF_019175285.1 Sceloporus undulatus | reverse complement strand
AACATGAATAATTTTTGTTAAATGAATTGATTCCAGATTCTGCCTATAATGACTAAAAGCTCCAAAATTAAAATGGAACTCTTTGGTTCAATTTCTACCTACAGCATGGCAGCATAACCAAATTCCTAGGTGGAAACAATGCAGACATTCACTTGTTGTTGGGCTTCAACTTCCACTATTCCCCATTGCTAGCAATACTGGTTAAGGATGCTGAGAGCTGCAATCCAAGCAACTGAGCATTGCACAATTCACAATTCTGTCTTAGGGCCGGTACACACCACCATAAAGCGGTGTGCGCCGGTGATACTAGGGTTAGGGAGTGCGCACCAACTGCACTCTCCCCAACTCTAGTCCGTGGCAGTGCCGGCATCATGGCAGCATCCCATCTACATGGGGGCCACCCTAATGTCAGCGCTAGCACGCAGCATTCCCATAATCACACAGGGAAGCAACGTCACAACCTTATGATGTTGCAGGAAGGAGCTGCATTATGCAGCTCCTTCCTAGAGTGGATCTACATGGCTGTGGGAATGAGCTTGAGGAGAAAGGGGCTGCCCCTTTCTCCTCCTGGCTGTCCAGGTGTCCAGGGACACACACCCCTTTTCTGGGCCATGGAGAAACAGCATTTTGCCGCTTCTCCATGGCCCAGAAAACATCGGATTGGGGCTGCAGGGCTGCCGGTGAGGCTGCCCTGGCTCCAATCCAGTGTGAAAAGGGGTGGATGCAGACCGTCCCTTTTGGGATCATCTCTACCGCCCCTTAGATAGACTTGTTTCACTGGTGTGGTTCTTTTAGAGGTAGAGCAGGAGTTGATGGAGTGTAGGCTGTCGATGCAAATAGCTCGTGAGCCATGAAGCTCCCTACCAGGCCCCCAAAGCTCCCCCAGACCCCCTATTATAAAAGGTGTTATTTTTCAGACTGGAAAACACACAGAAAATTCCAGAAACACAGGGAAACACACAAAAACACCCCCATTCACCCACACAACTCCTCAGAACCGTCCATTGCCCAGTTCCCTTTGCTGTCCTCTGTAGTCCTTCTCATAATTTCATTGTGGGTGTTATGAGGTATGAGGAAAATTAGCTGCTATGCACTTGCCCACTCCTGTCCTACAGCCTTCTACAAAGACTATGTTCTTCATGCTACATTTATTCCCATGAACCAGTTACAATAAAACAGCTTTCCTGTTTTTTATAGGCACACTTACTTGCAAATCTCCTGACTCTCTCTTTTTCATTCCCCATGGCTCAGAAATTTCTTGCACGTTCAGTGCTGAGACTTTGTTTTATTTTACCAGTTATGGGATGGGTTACTTATATCAACCACAGAGATCTCTGTCTATCATCAAGGGAAACATTTTCCTTCTTAGGTAGATGTTCACGAAAAATATGTCTTGGTGTGGTTTGTTATATACTGGTTCTCCTTCTCAACTTGTGGTCTTGAACGCAGCTGAGGATTGCTAAACTACCATTCCTAGGAGTGGTGGTGGTTGGAATCAACATATTCATCAGCATTCAAGAGGGTTATCATATTACAGACATCAGCTGTGTCTCTTTAAATAAGAAATATCTTCACTATCTCATTAAATTTTTGTCTGTTCTCTGAATAGCTTTTTATTGACTCAGACAGTCTTTTCTACTTTCCTAGCATGAAATTATAATAAAAAATTGAGCCTTACAGATGTTTAAATGTCCTTGAAAAGGGAGTGAAAATGGCCCTAGATCTGTTTGCAACGCGAATGTCTATCACTCATCAGAGAAAAATGATTGGACTTTGGTATTCATTACACATTCTCTGGAATGATCTTCAATTAAACAGACAATAGATTTCAAGCTCTTGCTAAGATAAGGTTTTAATCTTCCATGCAGAATTTTTTTTTGGTCTCCTCACTAATACTGTATGTCTGTCATGCTTCTGTTTGGAGTCTGCTCTTTGAACAAGACAAGAGAAGAGTGGAGAATGGAGCCTCTCTTGTTGTGTTAGGTCCTTCAGATTTAGGAGATGCAATGCTTGTTGTTCAACAAACTGAATTGTTATGTGGACATTAATTTTGTTAAGCTACTACAGCAATATTTATCTTTCCAGTACTTAAAGAGTCATCAAATGACAACCTCTGGGATATAAGTACAATTGTTGCATTTTCATATTGTCTTTGCTTTGAAACTTCTTACCTGTTTGAGGCAGTCTAAGAATTGCCTTAAGGTAGTTTCTTCCTCTGCATATAAATAGATGAGGAACGCAGTGAGAAAGAGAAAGAGGGTTGGAGGACAGAAAATTTCTACAGTGGAACAGTATTTTGAGTTTTTGTAGCGAAGAAATTAAAATAAAACCATTAGAAGAGAAGGCTAACAGGGAATATATGCCCATCTTTCTGGCCTTTGGCATTTCAAAGCATATCACATAAAGGAGATATATGGCCCACAGTGGAATAGTTGGAATATGGTGGTCTTGTCTAAGGAGGTATATGCCATGGGAGATAGATTGTGCTTTTAGACAAGGCTTTTATCGTACCATTGCCCTGTCTCATTCACAAAATTTTATGGGAAAGCAGGGTTCCAGAACAAATGGCAGAAAAACATGAGGTAGCTATAAGTAGAAGAAAACATATTCTGAGGCTAAAACACTAAAGCACCATGAAACACGTTTAACTGCTATGGCTGTGTCCTGTGGAGTCTTGGAGTTTGTATAGTGTACTTTGTATTGTGCAAATCACTGCGTTACAAAGGACTGAGCCATGGCAGAATCATAATACTGTAGTTGTGTAATGTGAAATGGCTCAGAAGTTGATGTCTTCTGCATGCAACTCCCTCATGTTTCCCCACTATTTGCTTTGTCTTTCTTCTTAATATGGAAAATCCATGAAAGAGAAAATGCTGGAACAAGTGCACAATCTCTTTAGCTAAAATCAAAAGATCTCCATCTGGAGGCGTCCTGATACTATGTGTAAAGGTAACTTTGAAATTCTTAATCTATGAGGTGCCCTCTTAAGACTTAAAATAATGATACTGTTTTTGGTTACAGTCTTGAGCTTTTCTATGAATGCCTTCCACATGCCTTCTTCATTTTAGGCTACTGGGGCCAGAAAAGGTCTTGTGTCAGTATTTTCAGAATGGATTAGAATTCACTAGTGACTGATGGACTCCTTGAAAAATAGTTGGCAAGGAATAGCTATTTTGGGACAAAATAACACACAAATAGGTACATGATGAAATTACATCAAGCTGAAATGGTGGAAGAATGAATGAACTGGAAAAAAATATTTTATGCAATTTGTTTCAAAGATATTTAGAAGGATATATTTTGAGTCACACAAATTTATGGTTTTTTTTTTTAAAGGGATCTGTCCAGCATAATACTGTATGAAAGCTAAGACTGTAATATAGAAAAATGTTTAAGTATGTGCTCATATTTAAGTACAGGAGAAATTTAACTTAAAGGAAGGTGCTTAAAAGATTCATAGACCTGATCTATCCTCCTGGATCACAGCTTTATTAGGAAACTAATATACTTAGATTTGCTCAAATCTCAAGTTTAGAAAAGTGCATTTATCAAGTTAGCATGCCCTCTTTCTCCTTTTAGCAGAGTAGTTTCATAATAGCTGTAGTTTTTCTTTAAGCAGCAGAAGCAACAGCATTTTTTCTTAAAATTAATTTCCCACACAGAAAATGCTGTTGATGTTTTTCTGCAAAAGATGCTGTTTTGGGGGGTTGGGGGACATTTTTTTTTTTTTTTTTTTTTGGACACAGAAGAAAACCTAAGCAAAAAATAGTGTTTTTTTAAAAAAACTGCAGAACAAGTTTTTGATGAATAGTTGTTTTTCTCTCTCCAAGGAGAAAAATGTAAAATTATTCATGCAATATACCAAAATGTACATCCCTAAATTGTCTACCTATTTGCTCAATATTTATACAATGCGACTTTCTTTGTATGATATCTTTCCCATTCCACCTCACCTCATTCCCCCATTGAAACAAGTATCGGCAACTAGTGGGAACTAGGTGACTCCATTGGCTACCGAGAGGAACCTAGAGGTTCATCCAGGACCACACTGTGCCTCCCTTTAAAGTGTGGGAAGAAAGTTGATATTTCAGTCACTTTGCATTGGAAAAAACAATTCTGTGCTGAGTTTAAAATAGTCCAGAATGGGTCTAAAACATGTTAGATTCCCCCTCCCCTCTTAAGGACTACAAAAACAGCCCTGGGGGCTGTATGAGGTCCAGGAGCTACATTTTCCCCACTCCTACTTTCAAGAGAAGCACAATAATAATAATAATAATAATAATAATAATAATAATAAAATTTATTTGTGTTTCCCTGCCTCTCCCAGTGGATCGAAGCAGGGTTACAGACTATTAAAATCAATACATATAACACTCTTATAAAAACATAAAATATTACATCAACACTCATCAATACAACAGTACAAAATGCATCAACCATCAACCATCCATCAACCATCATAATGACTGGCAGACTCAATTTTCAGCTTTGGGATGATGGGTGTTGCTGGCTAGTGTATAAAATCAGCCAGCTTGGCAGGACCTTGGCAGGGTATATGTGCGTTTTCCAGAATACTGTTTGTCTGAACCTAAAGAGGCAGAGGAGTATGTGTATGCATCTTTTAAAACTTTGTCTTCTTTTCTCGTCTCTCCAGTTTTTGCTCTAGCATAAGACTGACCTTCCTCTTGCTGCCTCCTGTAAGTCAGTGTGCATATTTACAGAAGAAGTGTAAACATTCCTAAATCCTCCTCGTCCTCTCTTGCTCTCCTCTATCCTCTCTTCTTCCTTTCCTGATATACAGAGGATTTTACCACACAAGAAACGAAAGGCAAAATCAATCAGAGAAGTAGTGGCTTTCTTCATATGGCTCTGCATGACCTTGTAGCACTTCCTTTCTCTTCGGAAGGGGAGATCATTGTCAAAGCATGCCTATTGCCAAACAGGGAAGAGAATGGAAGTGCTACAAGGGCATGCAGAATGGCACAGAGAAAGCAGCTATTCTCCTGACTGTTTTTTTTTTACTTTCTTTTTTCTGTTCCCTATTGGACCACCTGCACTTCTCTAACTTTCCAAGTTTGTTGAAATGATTCATGCTGAGTGCTACAGTGGCAATGGAAGCTGTGGCTCTCAGTATAGACGGGAAAATACCATGTTACAGACTGGAGAATATTCTGTTGCTGACTTCTCTGTCTGTTCATGTAACTATAAAACACAGAATTTAACTTAATAAGAGCTAACACAGTCAGCTCTCTCTCTCTCTCTTTCTGGCAGAAAAGTGGCTACAGCACAGCTCAGTCTGGGAAGAATGCCCAATGCTTTGTGAGGTATAATTATTATTATTACATTTATAAAGCGCTGTAAATCCCAAGATGCCATAGAATGGAAACATGGTAGTTAAAGTGGTATCAAACTGATATAATTGTGCAGTGTGAAAGGGGACTTAGATCTCAGGCCAGTTGAAAGGCTGCTGTTTCCCTTCCGTCTGGAGGCCACAGTAGTGTCAAAACTCTCATTTGTACTTTCATTCGGGGATAATGATGGATCCCTGACTCCTCAGTATAGCTTCAGTAAATACATTTTCAATCTACAGTGTTATAGACATAGAGTAAGAGAACTACCTCCAGGAATTAAACTTCTGCTGTGAAAAACCTGTCTCATTACATACACCCTCTTCAACCTAATGTATCCTTTATGATGGCTTTTTATATATTCAGTGTAAACCAAATGACAAATTAGAATTTTTATCTCTTTTGATTAAAATGGTTGCCAATTTTAGCTAATCATTTTTCAGGATGGATTGCTTTTCTTAATGAATGACTCCTACCACATTTGCAAATGTTAATACAGAACTCAGCATTTCATCAAATTTAGCACCCATGAACACCACATAAAATATAAGTACAAACTCTCTCTTTCTCTTTTTCTTTCTCTTTGTCTGTCTCCCTTCCCCTTTCTCTCTCTCTCTCTTATTAATGAAAAATACCACTGAAATTTAGGCTGCAGTCCTGTATAAACATTCCTGGGAATAAATCCCACTGAACCTATGGGGACTTATATCTGAGTAGACATGCATTGGATGGTAATGTTATGTTCCCTTGAGAAAATAAATATTTGTTTTTATAAATTGACTTTGGTAAATTGGTTAGCTTTTGGGACCTGAATGCAAAACATTGGGTTGAATGCAAAACTGCTATAAGTTAAATTAAGGACTTCTTCAAAGCCTCTTTTATTTAAGTAAGATAATTTAAAACAAAGCTATGTGAGTTTACACATAACATATGTCTTGCTTTTGTTCAATGACACTTAGAATATATAAGTGTGTATAAGACAAGCCTTAAACATGTTCTGGGAGCAATAAAATGCTGTGTTCTCCCAGCAGTAACACTCACATACTTTTCCTAGAGATAGGCAGCAGTTGCCCTGTGGTAGGTTTGCATTCAGCTTTAGTTGTTTCAAGCAGGGCTTGAGAAATTTATATCGTTCAACTAAACCCCCCCAGAATTCCTCTGCCAACAGCATCAGTGGCCTTACTTGTAGAGAATTCTGGTGGTTGTAGTCTCAAAAATAATCCTTTCAAGATCAGATTTGGAGGTAGTTTTGCAGTAGTATATATCATTTTCAATTTAAGAATCAGAGGGTGAAATGTGTTTTGTACAAAAGCCCTGAATGGAAGGCATTTGAGCTTGGCACATCATACGTTCTCAAGCAAGTGACTGCAACATCTCTATGTATACAAAGACAGATTAGTTACAGCTAAACTAGGTCTCCTTTTATGGATCCAAAAATTCAATGCTAGCATTCCTATCCTGCCTGAGAGTAATGCTCAAACCCACAGGAATGCTTTCACTTTTAAGTCCTGAAGCTTCTCATAGAAAGATGATTGCAGTTGGGGAAAACCTAAGACAGCAAATGTTCATAGGACATTTAGTTTAGTCCTGCCATTGGTGTGTGTTTGTGTGTGTGTGTGTGTGTGTTTTACAAACTGCAGCTGAAGTGTGGGAGAGCAGGCTGCTTAATCTTTTCACTTGCCTTAATCCTTTCTGCTAAAAGTCATTTTGTGTCTTCAATTAAGAGGCTAAGAAGCCTCTCCTACCTGTGCTGCCCATCTGCTATAGATTACAGTTTTCACAGCTCCCTTTTATTTTTTAAAAAAAGGAAAATGTAGTAAATGTGTGGAATGGGGAAGTGCACACATATGTGCACTTATATATGATATAATTTGGCCCAGACAGAAAGTGTATTTACTGTTGTAACACCTTTCCAGCACTTATTAGTACCCCCTTGGCTGAAACCTTTATATCTCCCTGACATACACAATTATATACTCAGAGATTGGAAAATAGTTGTTCTTTTTAGATAACTCCCAGAATCTGCCCAGCTAGAATAGCTATTTAGCATGCAGCCCTTTGGAGCAGAGTTTAGTAAACTGAAGTAGTATAGGATGATTGCCATCCACTTATGCTCTTGAATGAGTGAAAATCCAACATTGGATCCAGAATCATATCAACTTGATGGCAGTTAACAACAAAAACCAAGTAGTACTCTTTTCCTGGTTTATAACTAATTAACAGAGGCTTTATTTTGAACTGAGCCAAAACTAAAGGATCAAAGGCATCCCCCCCCCACTGATTTACTCTTATGTAGTCCAGACATTAAAAAGGACTTTTTAGTCCTCTTTTTCTCTTTGTGTGCATTTAAAAGACACTTGGTAGAGTCCTCCCTGTCCTGGACTCTTATTACACAGTTCAGCTCCTTGTAAAATACAACTGAATTGTTCTAACTGTGGTCCATGTCATTTTCCCAGGTGTTCACTCAAATGTTTATTCCATCACATTTATACACTGATCTATGACATTTGCTGTAAAATAGCCCTTTCTAAACATATGTTATCTTGAAATAGGCCTTTAAAACTCATATAGATAGATAGATGTAGATATAGATGATATAGATATAGATATAGATAGATAGTACCAGACCACATTGGGAGTGCAAAATCTGGTGGACAACCTAGCTGTGATCTGCACATTAGCTGGAAATATACAAATCTGGTAAATTTTTCAGTTTTTAAAGATCAAAATCTGCAAGAGTCTACAATTTATACTTCCATAGCATTGGAAAGGTAGATGGACTTTTCATCTGGCATCAAAGCTAGTAATCATTTGGGCTATTAAGGGAGGTGTATAATAGTGGCTGTTCTGCTAAAAATCACTAGCTTTCCCATTTCAAGCTGTGGCTTGGTCATGGGTGTGGAAAGGGCCCTGTGTGTCTAAAAGATCTTAGGGTCTCACAGAACTATTCTGCCTTGACCTGGGAGCTCTCACAGTAGACAGTTTGATAGCTGTTCTCTGCTGTAACCCATCATCTGTTCCACTGATCAAGATTATATTCAATAAAATCTTCCTTTACATCAGTGACTTATTGTAACCTTGGCTATTTTGAGTCTATTCAATGTCCTGAATAGCTCTGAGAATAGCCTGTAACCATAATCTTTGTTTCCCCCTATTGACCTAAAACTTAAGTAATTTCAGAGTAGAGTGTGTGTCTGTGCGTGTGCTTGTATATGTGTGTGCATGTAAGTGTTGGAAGGATAGTGGCTGCCACTAAAACATTGTTTTTGCCTTGGGTTGTTGTATTTTTGCATTTTTATGCTCAAAATAAAACATTTTATTTAACCATGATTCAGCACTGGGAACAAGAACAACTAGTCATGTTAAGAGTTCCAGGAAGTAAAATGAAAACCATGCTCTTTTAAGAAACAACAACAAAACCCTATATCTTAAGGAGTCATATTTAGGTTAAAAAGTGGGCCATGGACTTCTAGTTCCTTAATCTGAATAATAAGCATGAACATTTTTAGATCAAGCAAGCAAGCAAGCAGATGTTTATAAACCACACAAGCAGCTGTTGAGACCTGTGTGAATATCGGTTTTCATCTGCTGTTTCGAACTTTAGATTTTCAAATTGCCACTATTTGGGTAAAACATACTTTCATCCTATTTGGGTAGAATGGATTATCAACCCTTGGCCACATCAAAATTAGATTCTGAAAATTTTAGACAGCTTTTATATTTATATCATGGATGGCAAATACATGTTTACTATAGATGGGCAGATGTCAAATAAAAATTTTTATTGCCAAAATAATTTATTTCTCCTCTCTCATTGATATATAAAATATCAAGACAAACTCTTGATTGCTGCATAAAATTCAAAGATACAGCCATGTTAGTGTGTAGAAACAATATGTAGAGCAATCTTGTAACACCTTTGAGATTAACTTAATGAAAAGTTGTTAGCATGAGCTTTCATAGATTTAATTCTACTTCCGCAAATGCATTTGGACAAGAAAGTAGACTTAAATCTATGAAAACTCATGCTACCTACTTCTTTATTTCAGTATTCTCAAAGATGCTACAAGATCTCTCTACATACTTTTGCTGCATAGGAAAGGCTTTGGAAATGTCAAGACGAACTCTTGATTCCATCTACAATAATCAGATCACTAGCTTTTGCTGCATAGGAAAGACTTTGGAATGGAAGGAATTGTTTCTAATATAGCTCGAATAATAAAATCTTGATATGTTGTTGAGAACAATTATGTTGAGAACAATTAAACATTTTTTGTTCTATAGTTTCCCATGAATTCTGCCAGCTTGCCCAGAAAATTGCAGTTTGTGGGAAGCTATATAGCTATATAGCTTCTCCTGAAAACTGCACAGATTTTGGTGTGGAAATTGATTCATGTGTTAGTTTTGTACAATGTTGGCAGGTTGTTATTTTTTTACATAGTACACAGGAAAGATACAAGTAAAAAACCTGTACAATCAAAAGGTTATTTTGTACAACTTTTTGTACATATCCACTTAAAGTAAATAATCCATCATGGTTGAATTTGGAGTGGTAATTTCTGGCACTTTTAGTAAAATGAATAGTACTTGGTTCTCATTTTGTTAAAAAGGTCATTGTTTAACTAACAATTTTAGCAGTTAGAACCATATGGCAAACATTGTCTCATCAACTGCAGTTTGATCCACACACTCATGTGAAATAAACTTTATGGGGAATCCAGTTTTGAAAATGGGTAAGGAACTATTTTTTTGGAACAATGGGATTATTACCTTAAATTAGGTACTTGGTGTTGATTCCGAGTTTTTTCTTAGGGGCTTTCTTCACCGGCATTTGGGACGTCCTCCGGACGTCCCATTTTAAAAAAGGGGCGTCTCTTATAGACACCCCTGGGCCTAGTACGGACTCTGTCCGTACAAGATGGCGCCGGCCCTTCTACATGGCCGGCGCCATCTTTGCGTATCAGACGCTGAGCGTCCGTACGCGTCGCGTCCTTTGTGACGCAGCGAGTGCGCCCCTGGCGCCTCGCTACGTCACAAACGCGACAGAAAAAGAAGCTCCATTTTGGAGCTTCTTTTTCGGTCCGCGCGGGAGTCGGGCCGTCTGAAGGCTTCGGCTCCCCCATGGACTAGCCGGCGGCGGCAGCAGACCGCCGCAAAGCGGCAGTCTGTACCCCGCCTTATTCTCTTTTTCAATTTTGCAAGAGCAGCTTATATTATCTGTAACGGCTAAGTGGCAGTATCTACAACTGAAAGATCTGTTACAATTCAAACCTACCCCTGCAGTTTAAAGTACATCCAAGGATCTCTTAGGGGGTTATCACACTGAGGCTTAACATGGTTAAAATGCCAGCAAAATGGTCCAGAAGTGCAATGGTGTGATAGCTGGTCATGCTTCTGAATCATCATTGAAGCATCCCCTTCAACCATTTCTTCACAACAGAAGTTCCCATTATTGAAGAAATGGCTGCTCTGGGAACGCTTTGCCGACAGGCTAAGAGAGGAGATGCTTCAGAAGCGCGAACAGCTATCACGCCTCGTGCTTCTGGAGCATTTTACCGGTGATTTAAGTACTATAAGCATCAGGTGTGATAATCCCCATACAATTAGAAATATTAATTGAGGCCAACTAATTATCCAAACCACCTAAGTAAATTTTGTTTTGGAAAGTTGTTTCATATTCAGTCTTATACTAAGGTCCCCTCGCACCTCCTCTTTTTGATATCACTTTGATATTAAAGGGGTGTTTTAGGCGTGTAGCCTAGAATGCACCCCCAGGACAAGAAACTAGCCATGCCATATAAGGACATCCACAACCATATAAAGAGGTCTTACTGGTTCAGAATGGGGGAGGCTGAAGAGCACATAGCCAGGATAGATCAGTGAAGATCAGAATCTACATAATCCCTTCATTGACAGGAGTGATGTTGTCTGATAGACCTGATGATTGCAAAAGAGCAAAAGTCCAAGATTACCTCCTTTGGGAGTAAGACTCCTTTGTCAAGAGACGTTCATGGTAATTTATAGTCTTCTAGTTCTATTCTTCCCTCCTGGGAATGTCACTTCAATTCCAAAACTTCCCTGGGATAAATTTTGTGCAATAAGTATAGCTGCACTTTGGTCTTGTTTAGAGGTCAGACAGATTCTCTGACTGTATCTCACCTGGCTGACTAAGGCGAGGTACAGATTTCTTGTTGGGTTGGAGGCAGGGCAGCCTCACCGGCAGTCCCTGTGGCTCCAACCTAGAACTTTTCCAAGTCCTGGTGAAGCGTCCCCGTAGCCTGGAAAGGGGTGTCCATGGGGCTTCAGGCCCATGGACATCCTGACAAGCACAGCCAGAGGAGAAAGGGGCTGCTCGGCCCCTTTCTCCCTGGCTTTGTTCCCATGGCAGTCTAGTTGCTGCAGGAACGAGGCACTGTCCCAGAAGGAGCTCCATTTCGGAGCTCCTTCTTGCACCGCAAATAGGGCATCCTAAGCTCTTTCCAGTGGCATGATGATTTCAGGTGCGTGCCAGTCCATTTGGACATGGCACGCCTGTGTGACAGCATTGTCACACACTGCGTATGAATGATGCCATGCCAAGATGGTGCCCTCCATATGTAGTAGGGCTGGGGAGCATGCGGTGGTTGCGCGCTCCCCAGCCATACTTTTCGTCCCAGTACGGTGCTTTCGCACTTTCTGTACTGGGCTGTATTGAGATCCACATGATGAGCCTCTTTCCTCTCACATAACCTCCCCCTACATTAAAATCTCTGCTTCTGGAATCAAGTACAGTAGCACCCTTTGCAATTCTAAAAATCACTATCTGCTCCCACCTTTTATATTGCTAGTTCTTGTATGTTTGTGTGAGTGAATGTTCTTGTGTGAAAGTTGATTTCTCTTTTTGCTTTTATAAATAAAACTACATTTGGACCTTGCATTCTGGAGTTCTGTTTCTCAAATCTGGTATATACTCCTTTTAGTTGCCCAAAGCCTTCTCAGCAGCTTCACTTAAGCTAATAAAAACCCACCTATTAAATATTGATTGTAGGTGCCCTCTGGGACCCTGGCATTTTGCGTAACATCAACAATGTGCATGTTATTTTGAATTATTTAACTGTTTCTTGGAAATTGATAGATGGCCAGTAGAAGTAGTTTTTCCATGCCCTTTTGATTGTTAAAAGATTGATATTTCTTTACTGGACAGATAATTTTTCAATTATCTATCTATCCAGCATATTTTATCAAATAGATAGAAGACCTAACAATGCTTTTAACATTTAAAAGAATAATATATAGACAAAGTTTACAAATGGACATATTTTTGGAAATTTGGTCAGCTTTTATAGAAATCTACAACCAACCTGGTTATTTTCCTTCCTTTTGTACTTCTATTTTCTTGCTTTTGTTATATTGGAATATCATTGTATTTAACTCAAATCTCTTTTGAATGTAAATAAAAATCATAACAAAATTATTGAAAATGTTTAAAATAAAAATGAGGAAAACAGCAGTGTTGCACAACAAAACTATATGCTTATTTTTAATGCAATATTTCTTGATTTTGCATAACATTTTTATCATGCAACATTGGTGTTTTCTACATGGTGGAAAAAAGTTACAGGGAAGATAACAGTGTTGCATAACAAAATCATGCATAGTTTTTGTGCATTGTTGATTTTGTGTAAGGTTTTGTTTTTCAGCATTTTTACATACAAACCGAGCAGTGTTGCACTAAAAATCTTGTGCAAAATCAGCAGTGTTGCACAACAAAACCACATGGCTATTGTTGTGCAACATTGCTGATTTTGCACACAATTATTCTTGTATAACATTGCTGTTTTCTACATTAAAAACAGTAATGTTGCAAAACACAAATATAGCACAAAATTCAGTAATGTTGCACAGCAAACCATGTGTGACTGCAGCTTCACTGAGCCCATGTTTCCTTTCCTGCTGCATAACATTTGGCTTGCACAAGTTCAAATCCAGCAAAGGCCGCAGCAACATTGTTGAATGCTTCACACTTTTGTTTGTATATATAATGTGCAATTTAGTTTTGCAGTTTCTGTATTTTTCCCTGGCATATACTGTAGTGGGGGAAAACACAATGTGAATAGATTAAGTTTTTTTCTCTTCAGGAAGCTGTGTAGTTTTCTGTGCATATGAAAAAAAAAAAGACTCTAGAGTGTAGATTTTGACTATAAAGCTGCACAGTTTCTCAAAATCTTGCACGGTTCTCAAAAACTACACAGTTTATACTGGGACCAAAATAAGTTCTCATAACTTGTGGGGAGTACTGATGTGCCTTTTTTTCTTCTGGTATACGTTTCCTGAAGGGTTGGGTCCTGCAAATTCTACCTCAGTTGGGAAATTTCCATTTCATCCCTATTGACCCCCTCATCCCCCCTTTCCCTTTTGTCTTCTCCTTATTTCAGTTGGTGCAAAATGAGTTCAAATTACAAAAGTAATTTGCACTCATTTCAGCAGGAGGCAGAGGAGATGTGAGGAGGGCATGGAATATTGTCCTTCCCAGTAGGTTAAGGCAAAAACAAACTACTGCTGCCTCTACTAGTTTTTCTCTTCCTCATTAATAACACAGGCCTGCAAAATTGAGGATCATAAAAACCTTTTAAAAATTGATACTGGTTTTTATAGGAATTTGGGCATTCTAAATCCAAAAAATGACCTCAGATTTGTTCCATGGCATACAGTTTTTGCACAGCTTGCTTTGGTGTATGGGACTGAATGAACTCATCCTACAAAGAGCGAGGAAATGGTTAAAGTCTTCTAATAGACTTTTAAAACCCTTTCATTAGCTGATATGAAACAGAAGAATCCACCCAAAAGCATTAAAAGAAATTGTGCTGGAACATCAGCATCTGCACTTAATTGAAGCTTAGAAACAATTGGATTGTTTATTTATTTATTACATTTATATTCCACTTTTCTCTCAAAATGAGATCCAGGATGGCTTACAATAATTTTCAAAAGATTCAACTAAATCATTAATTTACAAAAATTAAATATGAATTGAACAACAACATTAAAAACATTATTAAAACAGCTAAACACTGAAAACATCTTGGGCCTGTTACAGGCTGCCAAAATAAAGCTGCTTCAGGTCTCTTTGGAGGTATGCTATTTAAATGATGCATGCATCCTAAGAATCCGGAAGCTGCACCAAAGCTGCACTCCAGTGCTTAGGAATGGAGTGTGGCTTTGGTGCAACCTTCGGACTCTTAGGACCCAAGCATCATTTAAATAGCATACCTCCAAAGAGACACAAAGCAGCTTTATTTTGGCAGTCTGTAACAGGCCAAAAACATATTTAAAATACAGTTTCAATTTAAGATTGACATCCTTTTCACACACTGCAATTCCATAGTTAAAATTCAAAAGCCAGCCTAAATAAAAATATTTTCACCTGCTGGCAGAAAAACAGGAGGGAGGAGAAGTCGTGGAGAAAGCTATCTCATGAGTCCCAATCAAAATTTCCTTTGAGGTGGGACTGTGAGAAAGCCTTCCTGTGCAGATCTCAATGCATGCTCTGGTTTATATAAGGATATATGGTCTTTGAAATTGTTGAAATCAAATAAATAATCGATTATCAAACAGTTGATAAAAATGCTGAGTTGGTGAAAGAATTGTGTGTCTGTGACTACATTTTTATTGCCTTTCTCAAATTCAGCATGTAAAAATACATTTAAAAATGGTACAATATTGGTAAAAAATAAGTCATTCACCTCTATAACATTTGCCATCTCAGCACACACCAATGTCATTTGGCCACACATCTGATTTTCATCTGTGAAATGCCGGAGGATGTGAAAAGGGACCAATTATATTTTAATCAATGCTGCCAGCTTTGTCTGAGCTAGCAAAAAGAAAGCATGGCAGTCTAAGGACAATGTCCATGAGCTCTGAAAGGATCAACAGTTTTTTTTAAGGTCCAGGATAAAATACTTGAAGAGCAGGAATGAATTTGAAAACAATCCCATGCCTCATCTCTCACCCCAAAGACCATCCTTTATGTAGTGTTGGCAACATTTCTAACATCTTATACCTGTGATAATGTTCTTATTTGAACATACTTGGTTCCAGTGAAAATGGCACCCGGCTGTGCCTCAGCAACTCTGCACAGAGGTCCCCACCTTTTTTTCTGTCATGGAATAAGTGCTTCTGTTTTTATTTTAATGTTAGTTGACAGTGAGAATGGCAGATGAGTGTCTGCTGCTGTGACTTGCTTTGCTACTTTAATCATACATTGAAAAGGGAGGAAAACTACTAAGCAATTTGCAATTAATTCTTGGTTTCCAGACACCCCTCCTCCCCATGAAAGGGGGGAAATAAAAGAGAAGATTGGTGTTCTTTTTACTTTGCATACATGGAAAGGAGGGATGATATTTGCATTCTCTTCTGAGAGAATTTCCAAGCCAAACATGGCACTTTCTGAAGCTGTATTTTCAATTATTCAGTAGGCTTCCTAAAATCCAGGCTGATGATCATCTTTAAATGATAAGACAGTGATTTCTTAACACAGCTATTTCTCTTCAGAAAGGGAAATATCTTTTTACACTGAAAACATTCATATTTTGAATGTGACATAATATCATGTATTTGTGTTTTACTAGATGTTTGTATCACTTTTGCAAGACAAAAAAGCAAACAGTTATAGTTGTTGTAATACAGGTTGATTCTTCTTTTATTCAAAATGCTTGGGACTGTATCCAAAATGCTTGGAACCATACATAATGAGAGCTGTTTCATATAACCTTATAGACGCAGCTTGAAGATAATTTTATACAATATTTTAAATAATTTTGTGCACAAAACAAAGTTTATATATATTGAACCATCAGAAAGTAAAAGTGTCACTATTTCAGCCACCCATGACATTTTTGGGGGGTTTTGGAGTATTTTGG
Source organism: Sceloporus undulatus (assembly GCF_019175285.1). NCBI lineage: Eukaryota > Metazoa > Chordata > Lepidosauria > Squamata > Phrynosomatidae > Sceloporus > Sceloporus undulatus. The sequence continues at coordinate 134,916,855 of NC_056524.1, read as the reverse complement.
GTTTCAGAATTCTATATAAGTGAGGCTCAAGCTGTACTTCCCCAAAATAAGGAAATTCAAGAGTATATATAAATCGATCCACTGTGGTAACTCAAAACATGAGCACTTTGGTGGATCCTTTTGTCCCAGGTCAAGGGAACATTGAGGCATAATCCCACAAGCCACTCCATTTCCTATATACCACAACACTCACATCTATAGCTGTGTAACAGCTCAGTGAAATATAGGCTTTAGATCTACATGGAAGAGATACGCTTTATTTATTTATTCATTCCATTTGTATGCCACCTTTCTCCAAGAGTGGGATGCAAGGCAGTTTCCAGACAAAGCCAGTTAAGCAACTTTTGCTCACTAACTCTGGAAATAATGAGACCAGACACGGAGAACTGGGTTATAAAATAGGCAACTTTATTTAATTCAACCTATTAACTTTGGCCTGTTACAGACTTCCAAAATAAAGCTGCTTTGGGTCTCTTTGGAGGTATGCTATTTAAATAATGCATGGGTCCTAACAGTCCGGAGACCTGAAGCAGCTTTATTTTGGCAGTCTGTAACAGGCCTTTATTTCTTTGAGATCTGCAAAAACACAGAGGGGCAAAAATATCTGGTGGATGGTCTACTCTCAAACCAAATCCCGTGCCTCCTCTGGGCAAAACACCTGAGGGCAAACATAAGTGCGTTGCTCCCCAGCCAGCCTGCACCAGGGAGGCCAACCCAAGACTCTCCCACTTAACTCACAAGACTTAAGTGAGAGTTTAAATCTCAGGCCAGTCCCAAAGCAAGTCTCCTTCCTCTCCTGTTTAGCCACAAGACCTAAAAGTCAGTTCCAGAGATTTAACCTTCACCCTTTAGGAGAGTGTCAAGGTGTTCACCTGAACCTCTATCTCCCCCCACCTATGCCACAGATAAGGGGCAAGCGTCTGCTTAGCCCCTATCCCCCACCAGGTCAGCAAAACAAGTCAAAACCCATGCTTGCAGGTCTCGGAGAAATCGCTGGTTCCTCTCGTCAGATAGGTGGATGCCATCAGCTGAGTAGAGCTCAGGCCTCTGCAGCATAATATTCCATGTGGCAGATATAACTCCAGTTCTCCCACCATAGCCATGCAGATCTCATTGTTAGCCCACTCTGTTGAGCAATCATGGATCACCACTGCAGCTCCAAACTCTGTATGGTAACATTGCAAACCACAAAATTGTAACAAAAGCCACCTTTCACAAATGCGTCACATATCATAAATGGCCTGTAGGACCAAGGCCTTGCCCTTCAGCAAGCCTAAATCATTGCCGCCCCCAGGTGTATAACCATATGTGTGTGTGTGGGGGGGGGGAGGGGACCTGGCATTCACCAAACAACATAGGCAGGAGACCATGCCAACATAGGCCACGGTTCCCGTTCCGCTTAATGATGGCCCAATCTGACAGTCCCACTGGGCTTCTGAAATGGCTCCTCCTGGCTTGATGGGCCACCTAGAACATCATGCTGTGGTCACTGCTCAACACACAGTGCCTCATCACAGGACCCCCTGCATCTGAAAAAAATCGAACAAAAGGCTCATTAATGAGTTAAATCATGCAAGTATGACTGATAGGCATGAGACCTCCACCTACCAGTCCTCTAAATATCTTGGTGACCCATGCCAAGTGCAGTGGCTGTGGAAGCAGCCTCAATATGGAATGAATACATGGCAAACTTGACCCTACACAAACCCAAATAGCCCAGTGTCTGTGAAGTAACCAAAGGAAATTGAAACCTTGTAAGACCCCATCTTCGTGACAGAATAAAGGGCCAGGTATGCATCCTCTTGCTGCTATAAATTGGTGTAAAGCCCTGACTGGACAAAGGGATCTATCACTGCAAGCCAGCAGCAGCAGCAGCAGTTCCTTAGCCACTCCCAGCTGATTGGTTTTAGAAGAGCAAACAAAAAGAGAGACCAAACTAGCTGACAATGTGATATCCTGCACTCAAAAGGCCTTAGTAGATAAATCCTCCTTAGATGCAACCACCAGCTCACTTAATCTCAGAGCTTCAGAAAAAGTCAGTCAATGCAGCAGCATGAAAGACCATAGTTTCATAAGGAGACATACAAATAGCTGGCCAAATTAAACTAAGACTCCTCAAAATATTGGCAACAAAGACTTGTGTGGACCCCTTGCCCTTACATCCTCTCTAGCCCATCCCTCAAGTACCTTATGTATCCTAAAATCTCCAGGATTGTCTACAACACCCTGTACTCTTGAGCAAAAAGCCAGGGCTGATAGCTTGTCCCGTAGAGATGAATCTACTAAACCCTTATCATGGGCCACACAAAACTTCAGGAAGTGTGCAACCAGCACAGGTAAACTATCTGCCAAATCTAGGTATTTCTGAAATGTGAAAAACTCATTCACTGCCCTCACATAGCTCTTCCTCGTTGAAGGAGCTGATGACAATCGCATAGCCTGCACTATTTCTCTTTGCCAAGGCTCCAAAGATCCATTGGCATCTGGTCTGGAGAATCTACTGCCAGATCCAGTTTGGAGCTAGTTGCCTGATTCACTCTATCTGCCAATGAGAAAGAGAATCAGCCTTCTCATTATTGATTCCAGGAACCTGAGAAGCTGTAAATAGAATGTTATGTGACAACCAGTGCAAAGTAAAAGCACAAACCAACCTCATAACCCTGGTTGATTGGGAAGTCAATGAGTTTACCACCTGAACAACTACCATGTTGTTACACCAGAAATGAACTACCAAATAACCAAGCTCAGCGACCCACAAACAAGCAGCAATTTAAAATAGGAACAATTCTAAGAATGTTAAGTCAGATGTAATACCTGAGTCAGACCATCCGGCCACTTCTGGACACATCATCTGCCACAAAAATAAACTCCAAAGCCCACTGAGCCTGCTGCATCAAAAGATACTTGAATCATTTAGCTTCTTTTCCACCCTCCAAAAAGACACCATTAAAATCCCTAAGGAAAGAAGACAATACCTGCAAATCCTCATGGACAGCCTCCGTGTCAGAACAGAGCCCAAGCTAAATAGAGAGAGCA